>NC_051051.1:27673199-27745392 GCF_904848185.1 Acanthopagrus latus | reverse complement strand
GAGCCACTTAAATCTCTGAAATAATAAACAACAACAGTAACTCCAAGTACTCCTTTTTCTCAGAAGCCTCGGTCTGATTATGGTTCAGTTGTCTATGTGTCTGTATGTCTGTGGGAGCAGATGAGGTCTGAGGTCCAGTAAGGTGGTTCTGAGGTCCATCAGCAGTATGATCTCAGATCTGTGGGGTCTCTATTACAACACCAACGACCTTAACTTTAGTGTTTTCCTAGTTTATAATATTTATATATTTCAGAAAAAAACAAGTTGTTTTTCTGTCTGATTGATGATAAAATACATTAATTATATTCTGTGCTACTGTAGCTCTGATGCAGCATGTAATCTGTAAAGTAACTAACTGGTAATTAAGTAATCAACTAAACGTAATGGAAGTAGGTCCACCACCCTGCCCATTAGCATTATTCTATTGTTCTCTGTGTTTTCATTCAGTATGAAAGTGTAATGAAGTATAATAATCTGATCCAGAGTCAGTCTGTAGGTTTATAACTGCAGTATGTGACTCATTAGTCACACAGTACCTGGTTCAGTCATGAAGACACTGTACACAACAGACTCACAATACAGACTGAGTCATTCTGAATTAACAGAACTGAAAAAGAAACATAAAGTCCAACACAAACTTAAACACATATGTAAAACTCCAGCACAACACAAAGCAGTGACAGACTCACAACAGTACTCACACGGTGCAGCAGCTCATATTGATCCAGTCACACTCTTCTTTATGAAGCTGCCTCTGAGTTTTAACATTCACAGACGCTGCAGGACAGATTTCATCCCTCTGCGTCTCACTGAAGTTCTCTAAGTGAGAGAATAAAAGGATTCCAGGTCACCTTGTCTCCTCCAAGCCAGATGCTCTGGACTCTGAGGACGCTCGTCTGAAGAGACTCTGACAATACAGAGATCAGAAACCGCTGTCACATCCTGATCCTCAGACGCTCACTGGGTCAACTGTGACCAGCTTCAATAGGCCCATTCAGCTGGTTCTGATCTGCAGCGCTGCTTCTGTCACACAGGTACCAGTTCTGACAGCTGAAGTGTCCTTGAGCAAGACACTGAACCCTGCAGGCCTTCAGCTTTTATTTTTACATATAATCTCTGCCACTAATTCTCCTGTGAAAGAACTTTACACAGTATCTGCTTTATTAATCAACACCAGATTTATGTGATCTGATTCATGGACGACATGAATAGAAGAGAAACGGTCCGGTTCTCTCAGGGATCAATAAAGAATCCAGTAATAATCATTAATATGCTAATATAAGTGTAGCAGAGCGATGATAAAGAGCTGTGAATCACGTGACTGTCTGCACACTGTGTGAGTAATGAGCTGCTGATTGGTGACGGTCAAGTTTGAATTAAATCCTGCAGCTCTGGACTCCTTCATTATTGAAGGCTTATTGTGGAACAGAACGGTTCTGTTAGAACGTCATTACAGCCGGCTGATGGCTGAGTGACGAGCATCCATCACATTATGAGAAGTCATGTGCATGTAAAGGCTTAAATATCTGAGTGATGGACGGGTGAGAGGACATGAACGCAGCTCCACCATGGTCCCCTCAGTCTTTATGTCCCTGGATGGTCTCAGATCAGCTTCCTGTGCTCCACTCGGAGCGTCACATCAGAAGTAAACAACCTCCTTCACCTGAGAGGAGCTCAGGCACAGAGGCAGTGTTTCATCACAGCAGTGGGAGAGGAAAGAAAAAAGGTTCAGATGAGTCATTTCTCTCTCCCATGGTTCCCAGCAAGCTAAATATGAACATGAGCAGGTCAGGTCCACCTGTTGACCGGCTGTTAGCAGCTGTTTTCAGGTACGGCAGGTTCCTGTTAAAGCTCAGAGGCCAATGCCAGCCACACAGCTCACATCCTCCAAACCGGTTTGATGAGTCAGACAGAAAGAGAGGAAAACTCTGACGTTTGTGTAAAAGATGGACCCCAGCGTCCAGAAAAGTGAAGCTGCAGCATCACCTGTCCTCCATCAGCTCACGCTCACCTTCACTACCTGTGCTGAGCTCAGATTAATAATTCATACGGCTGGTTAAAAACATCCTCCAGTGACAGCGGCAGCACTTTCTGTGGAAACCATCATAGAAAACAACAGCTCAGTCTCACTTTTACTAAGCTCAGTCCTGCTGCCAGAGCCGGCCTCACTCACACTCAGCCTGTTTCTCACAAACATGTCACTCCAGTCAGCACCAGTCGGCCCGCTTTCACACATATGGGAGAGTCCAGATTGGTGTGTGAGACAGTGTCAGCTACTATCAGCACAAAACACCCAAACGAGGCAGTTTCTGGTGCAGGAACGGTGTCAAATCTCTCTAGTAGAACAGCAGACAGTTATCTGTGCCAAGACGCTGAGAAGCTGTGAGGAAACTGCCAAATGACACTGTTTTATTTTGGCAGCCGCTCTGAGAGGAACTGGAGGTCTTACTACTACCACACATCTGATGTTGTCTCCCTCAGACGAGGCCCGGTCGGACTGAGACCGGGACAACACACGCAGCTTCACAGGTCCTGCTCAAGCATGATGATATCACACATGTTCACACGACATGTTCATGAGCTGAGGAGGCGGAGGCGGAGGTGGAGGTGGAGGCGGCGTTACAGACCAGAGATCAGTGTCTGTAAAGGTGACGACACGTCGGGACTTTTCCAGCTGTGTCTGTGGGGACGAAGCATTTTCAGTGAAAACATGATGTTTTCTGACTGAAGTGGTTTTTGTGGCTCAGTCTCAGCGCAGCATCAACACTCTGTTGTCTCAACACGACGCTGCAGAGCGAAACTCAACAACCACAGACGACTCAGCATCTGGCTGAAGCCATCCAGCTCACAGATGCTGAGTCATCGTCTCCAACCGTAGCTTCTGGTCTTCTTGCTGCACCTCCACCTCCATCACTGCACCATCAATCCACTATCCCTCCACCTCCATCACTGCACCATCAATCCACTATCACTCCACCTCCATCACTGCACCATCAATCCACTATCACTCCACCTCCATCACTGCACCATCAATCCACTATCACTCCACCTCCATCACTCCACCATCACTCCACCTCCATCACTCCACTATCACTCCACCTCCATCACTCCACCATCACTCCACTATCACTCCACCTCCATCACTGCACCATCACTCCACCTCCATCACTCCACTATCACTCCACCTCCATCACTCCACCATCACTCCACTATCACTCCACCTCCATCACTGCACCATCACTCCACCTCCATCACTCCACTATCACTCCACCTCCATCACTCCACCATCACTCCACTATCACTCCACCTCCATCACTCCACCATCACTCCACCTCCATCACTCCACTATCACTCCACCTCCATCACTCCACCATCACTCCACTATCACTCCACCTCCATCACTCCACCATCACTCCACCTCCATCACTCCACCATCACTCCACCTCCATCACTCCACCTCCATCACTCCACCTCCATCGCTCCACCATCACTCCACCTCCATCACTCCACCATCACTCCACTATCACTCCACCTCCATCACTCCACCATCACTCCACTATCACTCCACCTCCATCACTCCACCTCCATCACTTCACCATCACTCCACCTCCATCACTCCACCATCACTCCACTATCACTCCACCTCCATCACTCCACCTCCATCACTCCACCATCACTCCACATCCTGACAAGAAGATCAGCTCATCTACATGTAACTGTCTGTGTTGAAGTCCCCGTCAGGTGAGGTGGAGTTAATCCTGGTTGCATACTGCCGGAGCCGCTCCTGAACATGTCGTGGTGATAACTGAGCTGCATGTTGGTGCTCAGCAGGATCGATTCAGCATGACTGCAGCCTGCGGCCAGTTTAAAACAACACCTGCAACAATTTCATCTCCAAACCAGATTACCTGTCTGCCTGAAACAATGAGACAGCTGATGGAGGAGGAGGGAGCAGACAACATCCTCCGAGCCTCCTGCCGTCATTTATCACATCAGCACATAATGAATGTTTGTAAGATTTCCAGACCATTTGCCTCTTTAACAAGCAGGTAGCTCGTATTGTTTGATGGTAGTTATCAATAATGAATTAAATTTACTGTGTATTAAAGTTCTGAATGATTCCCTGGAGTGATTGATGGAGTCGAAGTCAGCTGCAGTCCATCAGCCCAGCATGAGCCGGGCCTCAGTCTGAGACACAGGCATCTGCACACCCATCAGTTTATATTGGACCTCTATAATTCTACAGAACCACAGCAGGAGAAACTATAATGACTTCATATTCATGTGCTGCTCATATATTACTTTGTTATTTTAGGCAGGAACACCTGTTGATAATCTACTTGGACGAATTATAACCTGCTGGGAAATAAAACTCAGGACAAGAGAACATTTTTCATGCCACACCACGTTTGTCACAACGAAAACAGATATTCTGACGGGAAGTCCGAGAACACCGGGCCACCAGAACCAAAGGCTGTATGAAAACTACCATCTGTGTACAGTTTTCATTCTGTGATGTAATCTTGGATTTCTAAACATGACGGTGACAGCAGAGAGGAAATACTGACCTCAGATCACCACCACGAGAAGAAATGACTCTGTGGTTTGAATGTTTATGATGATGTGTATTTATGACTAACCTGTAACATGTACAGTCTGCTGCAGGTCACCTGCTCCCCACCTGTGTCCCTCCTGCCTCCAACATGGTCCTACACATGGGTCAGACAGGTGAGCACGTCCTCGGTCAAGACTCTTCATGCAGAGCACAACTTCTACGTGCGAGGTGGAGGAACCTGTTTATATGTGACTGTATTTATACGTGAGCCTGTTTACAGCTGGATTAAATACCAGCAGAGCGGGCTGATGTCATGATGTCTGTCGGGCTGAGGAGATGATGATGGGTCTCACCGCAGCTCCTCAACAGGAGAATACATTTAGAAAGCTTGAAGACATCAAAGATAGTGTTGAGTGCTCAGAAGGATCATAGACAGCTTCAGCTCCCCTGCAGCTGTCTGAGCTCCACATGAATCATGTATAAGTATGAATTTTATAAAACATGTCCCGGTCATGTAACATCAGCACGTTCAGCTCAGGGTGGAGTGCTGTGACCTTCAAGGCTCAAACTGGGTCTGCTCTTGTTTTTTTAAGCCTCCATCTGTGATATAAGTTCATGTCACACTGACGGTCTCATATTGAGTCATTAACACTGAACTTGCTCTACACTGCCCCCTGTAGGTCACTGAGGGTCACTGTGGGTCACTGCAGCAGACTGAAGTCAGAGCGTTTCCACTCCTGGAGGAGGTGACAAGATTGAATTCACTGGAGAGATGTTTTCTGACATTTTCCAGCCACAAGCCGAATATTTTCAGTGAGATGTCAGGACAGGTTCATGGAAACAAAGGTGAGATATTTTGGACTAGAAGATGGGATGATTCCAACCTTGATGCTGGTGAAAAACTGTGATATTTATATGAGATGTTGGGACATTTACAGCCTTCTTAGTGTCATCAAACTGATGTCCAGATGTTTCCAGCCGCGTTTTTTTGGCAAAAGCGCTCATTTCTGATGAAACGTCGACATGCTGACGCCGAAAGTTTGTGACAACTAAAGCTAAAACTTTCAGGACTTTTCCCCTGTTTGAGGCATGAATACCTGATGTATTTCATAAGACATCAGAACATTTCCAGCTGTGTTTATAAAGACAAAGCTGGATCATAATGATGAGATGTCCAGGTGAGTCTCGGGGGACAGACCCGGCATGTTGGACGAGTCGTGGAGGATGTGAGTGATGCTGCAGAGAGAGAGGAGTCACGCGGACATCAGTGATAAAACTCACTGCAGATTATTGTCTGAAGGAACATTAATATCGAGTGTTGGATTAATCAGTCATACCTGCTGACATTTACTGTACTGGTGGCTTTCAAAATTAAATCACCAGCCTGTAGCGAAGAAAATCTGAGCTGTTGCACATTGATGATTCTCTAAAAGGTTCTGATCCAAACGTCCTCAACACAGAACCCTGTACAGAAGCTCTGATCTGCTCCTATAGATTCGTCCTACTTTCTGCTGCTCTTCAGACCTTCAGTGTGTTAATTACATGTGATTATCTGTTAGCTCATTAGCTCATTAGCCTTTGTGTGGTGAGCAGAGGGCGATTCTGTTTCCTCAGAGGGGGAAAAGGTTCCTAATCATGTTTTCATACATTTATAAAAGGCCGCTGTGAGTTTGGAGAATTAGCTATAATTAAACATTTTGATTGATTGATGTGTGATGAATGAGTGTGCGTCCCATTATAAAGGATGAATCCACAGTTTTTTTCTAAACCCTCTATGAAGAAAATATCCAGATAATTCAAAAGAGATGGAGCCTCTGCATGTTTCGTCTCCATTTGATTTAAGTCCTAAAATAGTGCTGCCAGTTTATAGATTCACTTATTCAGTTCAGAGAAGTTCATGTTTTACATTTAGTGCAAACAAGTGAATGAATGTGAAGAGCATCTCTTCTTTAACATTTTCAGAGGTGAAGACAGAAACCCTGGTCCAGTATTCATGAATCTGATCATTGTGACACAGTTTCTTTGTTCTGCTGAAGACTTTTCTGCTTTCGTTGCATTTTCTCTTCTGGGTCAGAGTCTCACTGATGATTAAGTCAGACATGTTGGCTGAGGAAAGGCTCGGGGTTATCGCCCTCTTGCAGAGGCCTCGCTGCCGATGGACCCTGACAAGATGTCGACTCCCACAGAGGCTCTAAACCATTTTCTCATTCTCGCCTTTTACAGGAGGCTGCTGGAAACATCTGGCTGCAGGAAACATCTGGCTGCAGGAAACATCTGGCTGCAGGAAACATCTGGCTGCAGGAAACATCTGGCTGCTGGAAACATCTGGCTGCAGGAAACATCTGGCTGCTGGAAACATCTGGCTGCAGGAAACATCTGGCTGCAGGAAACATCTGGCTGCAGGAAACATCTGGCTGCACTGAACTGTTGGAGATGTAAAAATCTAAAGAAAGGTGTAAAGACCAGTTGAATCTGTGACATGTTATCATGAGGCAGAAACATCTCTGGAACAACTAAGAGTCTGTTCAGGCCGGATCCTGAGTGACCCGATCACAAGTGGACCGCTGTTTATATGGATGAGACAAACAGACACAAAGACAGAAAGAAGTTCATGGAGAACGTCTGCAGAACTTACAAGAACAATTAGTCAGAGGCAGAGACAAGATTTACAAGAGTCTCTGACTCAACAGCTTACTAAACTGAGACATTTGTAAAGGGAGTCTGGAGATGTTGAGGTTACTGGTTCACAGTGTGAACACACTAAATTATGATCATTGGTTTTAGAAATTGAAGATCACATCAGATTTCATCAGAGAATACAAACTGTTCACAGCGTGCTGACAGACAGCTGCTGCTGACACTGACGCAGAAGTTTCATCACAAACACATTAAACATTTCCTGATTCATGAATTCAGCTGCAGATCAACGTCAGCAGAAGAGATTTTAATCGAGACGATCACGTTCAGCTGATCAACATCAGATTGCTGTGAGCATCGTGATCGTCAGAGAGACGCGTCCGCCTGTGGTAACACTTTACACCAACGCAGACACTAAGTGTGTGACGCTGGATCCTACGCACACTTCCAACATGACACGAATGCATCACGGGCCCGGCTCCAACATCAAAGCGGGCTGAGCTTCGCGGGCCTGCTGTGAAGGTGGCGATGGACTAAAAACACATTTTCACCGTCTGAGAGACACATTTGCATGTTATTACACGGAGATCGCAGCACGGCCCAATCAGAACGGATTTCTAAAAAGTGTTTTTTCCAGCTCCCTACATGAAGTTTATCCCGCAGCAGCAGCAGGAGAAAGACTCAGCAGCTGCTCCGGTTTCTTCACACTCACCTGATGCTTCCAGTGATGCACAGAGGTCCGAACAGGACGTGATGATGAGACCTGACAGAAAACAAAGAGACCTGATTTATGATTATATTAATTATTTTCAGACAGATTCAAATGTCAGCATCCAGAGTTTCTGCCAATGACACAAACATTCAGATGTGTGCAGGTTCACTTCACATCCTGACTTACAGCTGACTTTCATTTCTGGAGGTGGACGGGCAGGTGGTCACAGCCGGACCGGACCGCTGGAGCCCATGTGACGCATGAAGCCATCTGAACATCCGGTTGTGTTTTTAACATTCCCATTTACCACAACAATTAATAGAGATGTTATCAATATTGGCAGTGAAAAACTTTACAATTCTATTGGTTCAATTTGTAAATGTTCAGTTTCTGGTTCGGGATAGAAAACATCATGTTTGGGCTCGAAACACACCTGGTTCTGTCTGCATGGACACAGCTGGAGAGTCCAAGATGTCTCATATACAATTTGATACATTATCAGGTTTTGTCACTAAATAAGTGGCTGGAAGTAAACTTCCTGTTATCAATGTCCAGTGGACAGTATCAGACACATTCACTGCCAGCATGTTATTTTGGTAACTGATCTGAGACTGAATTTTAACTCCAGTGGGACTTCAGGATGTTTGTAGACGTGTCTGTGGCAGGTTTTTGACAGGACTTTGGAAGAATGAGCAGCTGATAACTGAGGACTCATAATGACTCAGAAGATGACTGCCAAGCCAGAGACCACTGTTGGAGCCTGTGTTTCATCGTTTGCAATATTTTTATGAGAAATCAGGACATTTTCCAGCCACATGGCAACAAAAACTGGATTTGTGATGAGAGGTTTGGATGATCTGCAGCTGAAACACTGGCGGTTGTTGGGAGTTGTTAGATGTTGGGACATTTAACAGTGTTTGTGGAGACACAACCAGGTAGTTTTAAAACTAACTGAGTGGTTTTTGTGCTTAAACCCGACCTCGCTGTCGCATCATATCATTGAAATCTGCACCTGAAGAAACCGAAAGCTTCAACATTTCTGTGGTTTGCAGAAACATACATTTCCATTGTTTATTCTGTGTTGGCAGCATCATCTGTCAGGAGTCCTGCTGCTGCTGTCGGCTCGGATCTCCTCACCAACATGCAGGTGAGCTGTGATTTAAACACGCAGCCTCACACTCATCACAGCAGGTGTCAGTCGGTGGCCGTGAGCTATATGTTGTTCAGCTCTGAGCAGCGAATCGGGAGCCAAACAGACGCCCACACTGTGGTGTTGGCTGGATGAAGCGTCCTCAGACTGTGGATGGATGTCAGCGTGTGACGAGAGGAGCCGTCAACACTGCTGTTGTTGTGCATACATTAAACTGAGATAAATAATATGTGAAGCCTGTTCTCTCACAATGATTTCAGCCTTTATAGGACAGGACAAGACAACTGCTCTGTGTAGGGAGAGAAAAGTTGAATTTTTCATTGTGCACTTGTGTTCATGAAACATGCATGAGTGTTTGGTGTGTAGCTGCAGTCGGCACGTAGCTGCAAAAACACCGGCCAACAAGAAAAGTTGCAACAAAAGGTCTGAAAGATAAAAAGTCTGGAAATGTCTTTTATGATTTGTTCAATCTTGTAAGCAAATAAAGCTCGACACCAGAGAAAGTCTTGAGACTGAACTCTCTTTCCGAGCTGCTCACAGAGACACACCTGGAGCCTCGATGAAACTTTAAACTGCTGAATAACTTCCTGTTGTCCTCGGTCAGCAGCCATCTTGTGTAAAAACAGAAACATCCAGACAGATTTATCTTAGAAGCTCCAGCAGGCTGCTAACTGCTCTCTGCTCGGCCGCTCAGCCATGAGAGAGGAAATGGATGCGAGCTGAGCGGTGGAGACTCGCCAAACGCACCAGAGCAGCGACTGATTACAGCGTTCAAAGTGCTGAATGTTGGTTTAGATAAAAAGGCCTCTGGCACGACGCGTCCACCTGGATAACAGGTGTCAACATGTGTCAGTGAACACAGCTGGTTCTGATGCTGCTAACAGCTCTGTGTTTGGACATTTAGCCAACACACTAATGTTTCACCATCACTGTGTCAAAGCTGATCTATCTATATCTATATCTATATCTACATCTGCTCGCTAAGGTTGAAAATGAGTCTGAGCAGATGTTCAGATAATAATTTATCTGATGTTGACTCGACTCTGTTTCTCTTCATAACTTTGGTCCTCACCTGAAACTCCTGTTGTAGCTCAGACAGTTTGTAAAACTAAAATTCTTCACATTTCCTGCTGAATCTTGTGGGTCCATCGTTGTGTTGAAGAACAGGAAACAGGAAGTGGAGCCTGTGACTACTTCCTGTTGACAGTTAACACACATACAGGATGATGTTTGTGTCACATGTGAAACTATGTGAAGTGAACTGACTTCTTCTAACGTCTGGAAGTTGGAGTGAGCAACATATTTAACTTTGGTTAGCTGCCATACATGCTGACTCAGCCCTGCTGGTCACCAGTAAGACCAGCATATGTTGTGGAGCCCGAGTGTGGTGGACTGAGCCTGAAGTTAGCCTCCTGCTAGCTGCCAAGTCTCAAGTTCATGTTTCATGTCAGCTGGCTGATGTGTTGGGACGTGAGGAAGAGAGATGCATTTAAATTCAGTTCTGAAAAGTCCTGTTGGCCGAGACCGACCCGTCTCGTCTTCTCCTTCCTGAGAGATATTTAACTTACCTGAGAAAAGATAAATGTCACTGAGGACAGGTCAGGTCTCCAAAAGAAAAATGTCCACTTCAAAAGCTGTAAAAGCTGTAAAAGCTGTAAAAGCTGTAAAAACCAGCTCACCTCAGCCGGGGAGCATAAGTCAAGTGGGCCGACCCTCCAGCATGAACAGAACTTGAAGTGGTTCTGTAGGTTGTTCAGTGATCTCACAGCTCCGTCACACCGCTGCATATTTTCTGCCTTTTCTGAGGTGAAAAACCTGTTGTTGTTTCTTACGGAGACGTTCAGAGACATTTTCAGTCTTCTTCTGGTGACAGAGCAGGACAGTTCTGACTCTTTTCTTTCGGTGATCAAACAGATTTATTTCACAGGAGGTCAGACTGTGTGACAGAGATCAATCCATGAAGTCTGTGCCTAAACCTAACTGGAGCACAAACACAGCGAGGTGACTAGAGAGATAAAGACAGTTCAAGTTGGACCATCTGTGGTTCTGAGGGAACATCTACTCTGCAGAATGGGGTGTAAGGTTGTAGGATTTAAGTTGTTTTTGACAGTAATTAGGATTTTATGGTAACGATCAAAGTCAGACCGATCTGCTGACATCATAGATGGTTAAAACATGAACTTGAGTTTCACAGATTTTAGTTGGAGGTTTGCTGTAAATGTGTTAAAGAAATTAGCAGCTGTTATTATTAAATCATGTTGGGCTGATTTGGGAACATCTCAGATACTTTTAATTACCTTCTTCTCATGAAGTGAGATGAAGAGTCAACGTGATCGTCACTGAGAAGTTGAAGAAGTGAAATGTACTTTCCCTGAACTTTCTCTTCTTCCTCTCCAGAGGAGCTGTTGTGTTGCTTCGTATGGAGCGAGCAGCAGAGATGAAGAGTTGCAGGCCTCGTCTGAACGCATCATGTCTTGTGTTGGCTTTGCATTCTGGTCTTTGGAGGCGTCTGTCAGTGTGGGCTGTTATCTCTGCCGCTCCCGGGACGGATCTCTCCTTGTATGATTGCTGAACGCCGTGAAAATGGTGAGTTTGGAAAGAAAGAAGCCTGCGTGTGATTCTCTGCTCTGACTCTGAACCTGACATCTCCTGCTGATGTTTGCTAACGTGAAGACGTTTGTGCTGTCAGGCTTCACTGTAGCTGCTCTGGAACATCCTGACACCAGATCACAGTCTCTGACTGGCCGGATCCTCCGGAGTGAAACAAACGACAGAGCTGGAAGATGAGACCAGAACCAGGCGATCCATCGACACCAGCTGCTTCTGTTCACAATTTAAAGACAGTTTGGCTTGAATTAGATTTCCTGTGCTGATCACTGAGACGCTCTCTTCTGTTTCACAGCTGTCCTCATATTTCCAGATGTCTCCAGCCATCTTCATGAAGCCTCTCGTCCTCTCGGGCTGAACTCTGAGTCCAGAGAGCAAACTGGACCTTCAGACCACATCAGCTCAAGCTCACACTGACTCACTTCACATTCATGTATTTTAATCTGCAGCTAGATCCACAACAATGATACATTTTTAAAATCAGACGACTAGCAACCAGAACCATGAAAGGATTATTCTCAGGTGAAGCTTGAAGAAGTTATCAGCTGTGGATGAAATGACAGACGGTTGTGATGTGTGCTCACAGTACAGAGTCCGTCCCAGGCTGTGGAGTCGGACCGCCTCGGTCCTGGTCGGACTGGCAATGCAGCAGCACTTCCTGTCACACATCCAAATGGATTAATGTTGGCAGCTCCTCTCAGCCGGCTCCACTTTCTCTACCAGAATGTGATAAAGGTTCATTTGCAAAATAAGGTTTTGATTTATTTTCCTAAATGTTGTTTTCTTTGTGTGCAGCGCGGGAGCATCAGTCACACTGACGCCGCTTCACTTCTCTTTGTATCTGAAAACGAAGTCTTCATTTATTCTCTGGAATGGTCTCAGAATATTTATCATATTGATAAAGACAGAAGTATTTTTAATAAACCTGGAAGTAATAATAATATTCCTTTATCACTGATGTGAAAATAAACATTTGTTCTGTTGGAAAATGTGTGTGTGTATATATATATATATATATATATATATATATATATATATATATATATATATATATATATATATATATATATATATATATATATATATATATATACACATATATACATATATATCCTGTCTCCTCACTTCCTGTCTCTTCACCTCTTGTCTCCTCACTTCCTGTCTCTTCACCTCTTGTCTCCTCACTTCCTGTCTCTTCACTTCCTGTCTCCTCACTTCCTGTCTCGTCACCTCTTGTCTCCTCACTTCCTGTCTCCTCACTTCCTGTCTCTTCACTTCCTGTCTCTTTAACGATGTGTGTTTCTCACCTGAGTTCGGCAGCTTTGGTCTCAGCTGCTCAGTCGAGGTGACCTGAAGAAGTAAACAGGTCCAGTATGGATGTTGTTGGCCGAGCTGCTGGACGAGTGGACCTGCAGTACAGCTGCTGTACAGTAGTTCTACATCAGTTCTACAGTAGCTCTACAGTAGCTCTACAGTAGCTCTACAGTAGTTCTGTTCAGTACCTCTACAGTAGCTCTACATTAGCTCTGTTCAGTAACTCTACAGTAGTTCTGTTCAGTAGCTCTGTTCAGTAACTCTACAGTAGCTCTACATTAGCTCTGTTCAATAGCTCTGTTCAGTAACTCTACAGTAGCTCTACATTAGCTCTGTTCAGTAGCTCTACATTAGCTCTGTTCAGTAAGTCTACAGTAGCTCTACATTAGCTCTGTTCAGTAGCTCTACATTAGCTCTGTTCAGTAAGTCTACAGTAGCTCTACATTAGCTCTGTTCAGTAAGTCTACAGTAGCTCTACATTAGTTCTGTTCAGTAGCTCTGTTCAGTAACTCTACAGTAGCTCTACATTAGTTCTGTTCAGTAACTCTACAGTAGTTCTGTTCAGTAGCTCTACAGTAGCTCTGTTCAGTAACTCTACAGTAACTCTACATTAGCTCTGTTCAGTAGCTCTACAGTAGCTCTGTTCAGTAGCTCTACAGTAGCTCTACATTAGCTCTGTTCAGTAGCTCTACATTAGTTCTGTTCAGTAAGTCTACAGTAGCTCTACATTAGTTCTGTTCAGTAGCTCTGTTCAGTAACTCTACAGTAGCTCTACATTAGTTCTGTTCAGTAACTCTACAGTAGTTCTGTTCAGTAGCTCTGTTCAGTAACTCTACAGTAGCTCTACAGTAGCTCTGTTCAGTAGCTCTACAGCAGCTCTACAGTAGCTCTGTTCAGTAGCTCTACAGTAGCTCTGTTCAGTAGCTCTACAGTAGCTCTACAGTAGCTCTGTTCAGTAGCTCTACAGTAGCTCTACAGTAGCTCTACAGTAGCTCTATTCAGTAGCTCTACAGTAGCTCTGTTCAGTAGCTCTACAGTAGCTCTACAGTAGCTCTGTTCAGTAGCTCTGTTCAGTAGCTCTACAGTAGCTCTGTTCAGTAGCTCTACAGTAGCTCTACAGTAGCTCTACAGTAGCTCTGTTCAGTAGCTCTACAGTAGCTCTGTTCAGTAGCTCTACAGTAGGTCTCTACACTCAGCTCTCTCCAGGATCTGTCTGCTGCTGTGGGAATATGATGGAAAGCCTTGGGACTGTCTCAGCAGGGGGTGAACAGCACTGACTCAAGAGGCTCAAAGAGCAGCAGGACTGAAGCCAGAGTGTGCCGAACACTGCAGGACATTCTGTCCAGAATCCTCCACTGTAGTCAGACTCTGTCCTGATGATCCATCAGAGCTGTGCTGTTTGAATATGAAGAGACACAGTGACATAAAGTGCAGCTGACACATGTAAACTCTTGTTATTAATATTAATCATCAGTGACTGTCGGAGGACAATAAACTCTCAGGAGCAGTTCCTGAAGGAGCCACCTCTGTTGTTCTACTAACGCTTACAGAGGAAACTATTAATGACAGTTTAGTGACAGATAAGGAATAATAACAGGTTGTTCCAGCACGCTGACTGGCTCACCTGTTAATGTTTCTGTTAATAAACGTCTTCCAGCCTCGTCACAGGAGAACTGAGCAGTTATATTTCTGCACCTCATGGACTTTGTATTATATTTATATGTTTCAACATGTGTAAACGTGACTCACTGGATGTCTGTATCTTTATAAACTACACTGTCTGCATCTTTAATCAGCACGTGTTTAAAATGCTAAAGATTATATCATTTAAAATGATGTATTTCTGCTGATGGAGGTTATTGATAATCTCTGTCTATGGAGAGCTGAAGCCCCGCCCCTTCCTGTTCCCCTCATGGACTCACTGATCAAACCTTTATCTGTTAGTGACTGAAGAGGGACAGATAAAGTATTGATCCTGTTTGAACTGTGTCATGAGTCACACACATAGTGTTTGTCAGTCACCTTGATGTGATGAACATGACCTGACTTTACCATCAGCAGGTGAAGGTGGTGACATCACAGCCAGGTGAGAACAACGCAGGGCCAGAACCTGCTGATCCAGACACCGTGTGGGTGAAACCGCTGGATATTTTGAACATGTCAGGACGTTTTCCAGCTGTGTTTGTGGAGACAGAAGCAGCTGTTTTAAGACCCAACGTGATGTTTTCTAACCTGGACAGGAGCGTAACACAGTGATGTCACAATGCCACACTGAACACTGATGTAAAGAATCGTGACGCTGTGGCAGAAACAGCCTCCAGATTCATTCTCACTCTGGCTCCTTCTTTATGTTTAAATAGATGATAATAAACAGGAACAAAGACCCAGATTAATGTTTCCTTGTTTAAACAACCTCAACAGTTTAAATAATGAAGCTACAAGTTGCTGAAGTTTGAAGTGAAATAAATGAAAGAACCACAAATATGTTTGGGCTGTTATAAAAAACAAAGTAGTTTCAAATAATCTACAGAAATCCAGTTTAAAGGTGAGTACCTTCACTTCAGCGTCTGTTGGCCAACACATACTTTAGTAAATGTTTTTATTCTGACCTGTTGAATGTCAGCAGCATCGGTGCAGCAGTGAAAAGGTTTAGTCTCTGTACGTGTGACAGAAAGAGTCGCTGATGCAGATGTTAGGTTTCATCATGTCCGTGGTTCTAAGACATGAACAGTACCAACATGTGTTCTGGTTCCTGTTCAGTGTTCAGCGCTGCAGTGAAGTAAGAACGAGGCAGTGTCGAGTGTATTGCATTTTCTTTAGTACTTTACATATAACAGGAAAATACAAGGGTTTGTTTTTCGAGAGAATACAGGAAATTTAACAGTGCTCTGTACATTAACATATTGTTGTGAGTGCGGTGGTGACTTGGCACAGCCGACTGAGCTGCAGGGGGCAGAAAGGTACAATTCACCATGTTCAGTTACATCTTGTAAAAGGACTAAGTTTCTATTAGCAGCTTGAAGGAAATACAAAGTGAGCAACATGTGCACCGTCACCAAAGCAGCTTTACAAAAAGACAGCGAGGAGGAAAACTGATGAGAACTCAAATGTTACTGATGGCGAGATGGCAACATGTCAACATACAGTGTGAGTAAAACCAAAGGAAACAGGAAAGCTGCTATTAGACACTTAATCTGTTAATTGGGCTGACCACATGAACACTAACGAGCCAGTTTAGTAAAGAATCCTACATTCATCCTGAGAATCCATCATTTAAAGAAGAAGTGAAGCTCGTCCAGCTGCTGCGACGCGGCTTCTCCTCATTTCATGGCAAATCATGACAATGCTGCGACTGAGCGACGGGCTTGGACTGTCAAATAAAAACTGTTTGATCTTCTCTTCAGATGTTAACACAGATTGAATATCATTAAACACTAGAATTTATTCATTTCAACCACACTGAACAAAGAGAGGGCATGCAGTAAACCAAATCCTAAAAGTCCCAATCCAGGATTCATGAACATATCAAATGTACGTCTATATACATGGAGAGTGTCGAGCGTTATGGTTTACTGACGGAAAATAATCTCATGGCAACTTTCAGAGGAAATTAAAACCGGTTTTGCTCCAGTATTTACAATGTTGCTGTGATCAAACCGTCACATCTAACACTTGAGTTTAGCTGTGAGGAAACGCAAGAAACGTCTGATTCAATGTTTGCGTGGGATATAAAGCTGTTGTTAATTCTGGATTGGGTCTAGAATAAGGCTGAAGGAGCTGAAGAGCAGCTGACAGTCATTATCACCACAGAGGGAGCAGGACACATCAGGCTTCTCTCAGGATCACTGGAATCAGTCGTCAGTTTACATGAAAGAAGAATCCAAGCCCTTAGATATACAGAATTAAAGGAAAGAGACACGGAAACTAATCCTTATCTTGTGGTTGCTTCATTAGTCCTGAAAAGAAGTTGTTTCATGTGAGATCAGAGCTGAAATAACGTCAGCCTTCAGACGTGGGCTCCACTCTGCTGAGGAGCAGACACGCTACGCTAACAGGGCAGCTGCAGTTAAAGATACTACGAGCTCTGCTGTCGTCACGACCTCGGGTGTTTGATGACATTATGCTCTTTCTAAACTTGCCACATCTTTTGTCTTCCTGCTGGAGTGTCATCAGTAGGCGATCTGAACATTTCTAACGAAGGGGCGGAACGACACGTCTGACTCAGTTGAAGCATCACATGACTGATTCACACCACAAGCAACAATCTGTCAGACTGCAGGTCTGCAAGTGTTGTAAAGACTGACAGATCTGCGCCTGTATAAAAGGAAACGCTCAGTCTAAAAATAATTCTCAGTAATTTATCAGTCATACAGATAGATGGCAGGTTAACAAGCGTCCTCTTCACATCCAGCCTGTCCTGTAGGCCGACTGAGAAAGCAGATAAAACAGCCCACATTAATGTTTCTAGTTGGACAGCGACCTCTAGTGGCTGTAGTCAATATTAAGGCAGCAAAGGAGGACGTGAAGAGAAGCAGTTAAAAGAGCGACTGGTCCGTACAGGGAGGACACCTGGGACAGATGCTCGGGTCAAACAAGTACAGGACTTCGATGTTCATGTCTGATGTGAAATCAGAAGGAAACAGTTATTTTAACTTATTTAACTCTGAACCACAATGTTTTCCTGAACATAACATGTCCTAACACTGGTCCAACACCAAGAGGACGATGAAGGTCCTGTACGTCTGTCGCTGCTACACTTCAGCGTCACGTTGTTTAGGGAACAGTGATCTACGTCGTTTGAGAACTTGCTGGCGATCGACCTGCTCGTCGGTTCAGGATTGAGAATTTGTTGCTCAAATCGCCTACTGAGCACATTTAAACTCACTTTCTGCACAACAAAACCTGCATATAACTCCAACCGTCCCTGCTGGTTTCAATCACTTTGATTTGTCGACAAAGCCGATCAACATCCTGAGATACCTGTACACACATCATCCACACGCTCACCTGCCAGCAGCAACAACTCAGTTCTGTAGCAACGACTCTGTTCAGTTGAGACGAAGCAGATTTGTGAGTTCACTGGAATAAAGAAAGTATCGAGCACACACACACAGCAGAGTGTGTTTGTAAAAACAGCGTGATGACATGGGATGGCTGTGATTTAAATAATGGTGAAAAATCAATAATTTATTCATGGATCTTCTCGGTAGGCGGATGACACTTCCTGCAGAGTTCAGAGGATCTTGTGTTCAGTGTGAATGTTTTCTACTGGTACGTTCTGAGTTTTTTATTGTCCTGGAGGCTGGAAGCCAGCCGAACTCCAGGACAGGGAAATAAATCATCTAAAGATTCGATCTGTTGAGTCTGACGCATAGCAAACCCCCACGTCCAACAGTCGAGTGTGATACCACTTTGTTACAGAGCTACAGTTCTGTCATGACGGTACAGAGGGGAACCTTCTACTCACCACAAGACTATAAAAATGTTGCTGTCGCTCTGTCCTGCCTCAGAGGAAGTGACCTGCTGAACGCTCCACGCGGTTTATATACATATACTAGAGAGGAATGTCTGCGCGTATGTAGGCCTGACATGGCATGCTTGTGATGCATGATAACATATTTACTTCAGTAATGTGTATGAATGATTATATAACTACAATACAAACATTTACAAATTTGGAAAAAGTTGCTGATTGTGCCTGGAGATCCCCGTCCATGCAAACAATGTCTGAGATCCTCACAACACACCAGCTCTTTTCTATCTGAGCCTCCTGCTGGAGGTCAGGTGCAGCACGTTACATCCGACCACACCGTCTCTAGCCGTGGTGATAAAACAGGGTGTCTGCGCTGACGTAAGAAGTGAACTGTGACCATCTTTGTAAGGCATTAGATTTGTTCAGGACCAGGAGGACGATTATAGGGCACTGCGTCTGACTACCTATGAAATGTAGAAAAATGTAGGGAATGACCATGAGTACAAATCATGAGTGTGCTGCACCGAGAACAACAATGAAGAAAGTTTCGCCATTAAAAGAACACTTTTCCTACTTTGGCAAAAACAAAATGATTTTTTTAAACGTAGCTTTCATGAGAGTCTTTGACAGTTTTTAGTTCATCAAAGGCCTCTTTGTTTGGAGTCGGTACAGTACTGCAGAGTCCCGCTGAGCCAGAACCAAACGTTGCTGTCTGTATCAGGTTGCTGTAAACCAGATCCTGACTCCAGAGAGCAGGAGCAGCTCTCACACGGCTCACGGCTCAGCCTCCTGTAGCCAAGATGTACAGATTTCTCCAGTGATTGAGATCCTCTGCTCGAGTCTTTGGCTTCCTTGCGTTCTCTTCTGTGTGAGTGTGTATGAGATTACAGCACTGTGCAAACTAAATGGAACACACCCTAACCAAAACAACAATTGGCCTTTTAGTCTGTGAAAAATTATCTTTCACTCAGGTGAAAAAGAGAAAAATAGAAAGGAACATTTCTTTAGAAAGCTGAGAGCGGTGCTTTGTGGCTGCACCGCTGCTCTCAGGCTATTTCTTTTATTCTGCGCATGTAGTCATGCAGTTCCTCCGGGTCTTGAAAGCCCATATCCTGGCAAACCCACTGAATGTCCTCTTCGTCTGCTATGGGGATGGAGTTATAGGGCAGCTCCTCCGTGGGGAGGGTGGTGAAGGTGGTGAACTTGACCCTCTTGCGCTTGGAGGTGGGTGAATTGGCATCCTCGCCGTTCTCCTTCGTGGAGCCCCCGGAGCTGCCGTCGCCTCGCCCGTGTACTTGGCTTTGAACGCTGGTCTGGGAGCTGCCGCTGCTGTGGTGATCCCCGTGGCAGCAAGTCTGTACACCCTCCAGAGGGTTGCTGGGACTCTCCACCTGCTGCGGCGACAGGTCGCACTGGGCCCTCAGCGGCTGGCCATTTCCCAGGAACACCCAGTGGTGGGAGTGGTCCATGTTGGCCTGACCCTCGGGGGGGATCCGCTTGTGGCGGTATTTAAGCACGAAGACGATGCAGTTGATGAGAAAGACTAAGATGGCCAGACAGAAGACTCCCAGCAGAGCGTACATGCCAATCTCAAGGTCGGTCATGTTGCGAGGAGAGTGTACGAAGTCGTCTTCCTCCTCTTCGTCACTCTCAGTCGGTCGCTCCTGGTTACTAATGGTGGGGAAATTGGTGTAATCAATGGGAACGCTGGCAGGCTGCTCATTAGATGTCTCATAAATTCTTCCACTAATGTTCGGATCAATGATCGGACGCCTGGTGACGGGCGCCAGCTCGATCTCACCCTCCGTGGTCGCCTCTTCCTCGGAGTCTTCCTCCGGGCCGAAGCGGACCTTGACATAAACGGCAGCAGATGCGATGACGCTCTTGCGTTTGGTCTTCTGGCACGCCTCACAGATGGTCATCTCTAAACGCACCATCTCGCCGGATCCCTCTCCTTCTGCCACCACCACAGGCCAGCGCTGCTGAGGCTCCTGAGAGACCGACACCACCTTGTCATCCAGCGAGGAGGCGTTGAGGTTGTAGTCTTTGGGATCAAAGTAAGTCAGCGTGGCGGCTGTGTTGTCGCTGAAAAGCATCCAGATCGACAGACTGGCCTCCTGTCACACAAACACAGAGACAGACAGTCAGACCGGATCTTTCTTTACACCAAAGCAACTTCAAACACAGAATCAAAAGGTTCAGACAACACCACAGAAAGAATTAACCTCCCTGATCTCACCGTGGAGCCGACGACAGAACACATACATCTGATGTCTGTCCACAGCCGGTGATCATCATCTAATCACAAGGTTAGCTAAATGTCTCTGTTGCCTTCAGAACCAGAACCAGACTGAAGACATTAAAACCACATTAACAGGCAGAGAGTGTTCATGTCGACTGTTCCAACGGTGAGGATGAAGTATGGACCACTTTTGTTCTGAGCTGGTTCTGTACCAATAAAACTGAGTTTCCACTTCAGTTTCTTTTAAAGCCCAGATTGAAAGACAGACAGACACACACACACACACACACACACACACACACACACACACACACACACACACACACACACACACACACTGTTCAGCTTTGATTGTGTCTGATATGGTTGAATCGACCTGTTAATTATAATTAATAAAACATTATTATTATTACATTGCAATGACAATATTTGTTTTTATGTTTCAGATCAAATGTTGCAATTAAATTCGGAGTGGAAATGATTACATTATTATTAGAGTTAGTTTGTTTAAAATCATTCTAACGATCATGTTTAATGATTTTGCTCGGCCTAACATTGCTCAGTTAAAGGGACATTCCGTTGTAATTTGAATCCCTGGTCTAACACACTGTGACACTGTAAGAGCCCCTCCAGAGATCAAGTTTTCAGACCTGTGTGCTGAGGCTCTATTTGTACTGTTGCTGAAGTCTGGTGCTGTTCTGAGCATTATTTATGGCTTTTTGATGGCAGTTTCTTGTTGGAGGCATATGAACAACATACTGCAGTGTATTGTTATTGTGCGGCCATTTCTGAGGATGCTAAAACTACGTAAGCTAGCGGTCTGAAAACTTGATCTCTTGAGGGGGGTCTCACTCAGTGTCACGGTGTGTTAGAACATGGATTAAACTTACACCGGAATATCCCTTTAATTTCGCAATTAACAGAAAATCTAAATGTGTGTGCGACATTCTGCATGCCCAGAAAACTAATCAGAATAATCTGTGTCGTCAGAACCGACAGCCCGTCAGAACCGACAAGTTCAGTCTCAACATAACTGTACGAAGGTTCATGTTCATCTCAGGTCGACCCTCACGTAATAATTTAATAATAATATAATAATATTTAATAATAATAATAATAATAATAATGTGTCTGTTTATCAAGGTGAGGCACGAGAGGCTGACCTGTAGGGTGACGGCTGGCAGGACGTCTGTCTGTCTGTCCTGCTGTGGGACTCTCAGTACAGTACAGAGACAAAGCTGCCTTCTGTCTGAATCTCTCCAATGAATATTTAAATGGTTCTGATCCATTCTCTCATGGCATTGACCGTCATTTGAAAATCTGTTGCCGACTGAGCCTTTGAAGTTCTGGAGTTGCTCCAGTCTCTAAATCTCCAGAGGTTTGGTGAACATGTGCAGAACCCTGCGAGGCTCGACGTGCACGCAGACGACTCTGATGTGCTCGGCAGCAAAACACTTTCAAGCGTGAAGGAGGACGGACGGACGGCTGCTTCTCCCTCTGCAGCAACACAGATACGACTGGTTCAGCAGCAGCGCTTCTCCTCGTTCTGAGTTTTATCATTCTTCACTCTCCATATAGAGAAACCACGCAGGTGACCTGACAGACCACGACACTGTGGTGTGATCACGGCTGCGTCTGACAGCGGCTGGTTTAAACATCAGCCCACCGTGTGGAGGAAACCTGCGGCCTCTGAAACGGGCCGACAGCTTTGTTCTGTTCTGATGTGGCAAAGAGCAGACGCACACCTGGTTCTGTGGTCTGAGACAAGACTGAATACGAGCCAGACCTCTGTCATCTCAGCGTGACTGAATGTATTATTCAAATCATAAGGATGATTTCAATAATACATTAAATATGAAATATCTGTTTTTATGAGCTGACTGCCACCAAAAGTCTGATGAAGGAGCAAACAACGAGCGGCTGCTTCCACACAGAAACGCTCAGTACGAGATGTTCTGTGTGGATCCAGTTCACACACAGTCACTCTTAAAGAAAAGAATACGGTGGCCCGGAGGCTCAGAACACACATTACTACCAAGACAATATCAGTCAACATCCATCATTTCAGAAAAACTGAAATGTTGTATTTTCTGAAAAGTGGTTGTGTTTCCTAAATGTTGTTGTGATTTTTAAAATGTGTTTTCTGAAGAATTCCTGTTGGAATGTTTCTGCTGTTGTATTGGTGAAATGTCATGTTCTCTGAAATGTGGTTATGTTTTGACCCTCTGGGCCACCGTAGTCTGAGCAGACATACAGATGAGACTGTTACACCATTACATGACACACACTCCTCTACTACCAATTAATCCTCATTTAATCTGTGCATGTCAGCAGGATGAAGACTTCCTCACTTGGTCTGATTTGTCTTCATCTGGAATAAATCTGAACATTAACCGCCTGGATTATAAAATGTGCACAAACACATAAAATCCTCTGCCAGCATCGTGTTGTGAGACGTGTTCGTGACGTTGAGTCGTAGCGACACCATCCAGAACTTTATCAGAGCGAGCGAGTCACACAGAGAAGGGTTTTATGATGAACCTTCAGGACCGAAGCTTTCACTTCTGAGAGCCTGAACTTTGTCAAGTGGAAAAGAGACTGATGCAGAGAGACCTTGATTGTCCAACTCTGCCCATCCATAGTTTATGTGTTCATTCATTTCTGCAGTAATAGAGGACATTTAGAAAGTTTTCCTGTGAAACAGAATCAAATGGCTTGAAATAGCTCCAGTACTCCTCTGAGAGCTCTGCCGGCAGAGGAATTGGCTGCCTTTTATGGCCCGGCCTTGGAGAGCACTTAGGACAATACATTACAATAATTAAATTTCAAGGTGGCCAAGAAGCGGAAAGCAAGAAAAATTGGAATTTAATGCTCGCCTCTCTCTCGCTGATGCTTGATGGGGTTGTCGTTGCATTTTTAGCAACTTGCAGGCCAATGAATGGATGAGGCAGGAAAAGAGCACACACACACATGCACACGCACGTGCACACACACACGTGCACACACACGTGCACACACACACACACACACACACACACACACACACACACACACACACACACACACTTTTCCCTAGGTGAAGCAGGGCTGCCAATGAATTCCTCGCAGAGCGCAGCAGAGATCCGTCCTCCTGCGTGACGAGGTGGCGGCTGCGTCTCATGTCTCACTCCAGCAGTAAAATCCATCCTGGTAAACGGACGAATCAGAAATATTTCCAGCGGCGGAGCTAATATGGAGGTTGTGATAAAACAGCACCAAGGATACTTATTAGTTCAGTGCAGCTGCCTTTATCTGCTGTCCTTACTAACAATGCCGACTGCAGCTTAAAAGATTTAGCTGGGAAATAATTGTATTACTGTGAAGTGAACCTAGAGCTTGTTGATACGGAGACACTGAGGGGATTTGCAAATAAACTTGATTTCAGTGCTCAGAACACACAGTGAGGACTGAGAGAGGAAGGAGACGCTGCAGATCTGATACCACACAGAACAGGCTCTGACCTGAGAGGACCTGACTTGTTCTGTTGGCTTTTAATAAAATAAAACACATTTGAAGAATGTCAAGAATCAGACGCCACAACGAGAGGAGACACATGAGCTAACTCCACCAATCAGGACGGACTTCTCAGGCAGAGATTATTATTTCTCTCAG
This sequence comes from Acanthopagrus latus, assembly GCF_904848185.1. Taxonomy (NCBI): domain Eukaryota; kingdom Metazoa; phylum Chordata; class Actinopteri; order Spariformes; family Sparidae; genus Acanthopagrus; species Acanthopagrus latus. The sequence continues at coordinate 27,721,051 of NC_051051.1, read as the reverse complement.
GGAGTCGGCTGCTGACTTCACCGTCAGCGCTCACGTAGCTTCATCAGTATGGAGCAGCGGCTGCAGTTCCACCTGAATATTTTTCTGCTGTTGTCGTGTGTTTTGCAAACTAAAATGCTCTGTGAATATTTCATGCAGCTCTGAAGACGTCTCACATTTCTTCTCAGTGAGTCTGAGGGTTGTTGGGGAACGAGCCCGGTTAGCTTCAGCACACACGCACACTTTTTGTTAATTAGTGGGTCGTTTTGTTCATCTGCATTAAGTCCCTGGAGATTTAAGCCCCAGCAGAACCATCCTCAGTGAGCAGCTTCCCTTTGAATCCATGTTTAAAACTGGTTCTGCACGCCGTCGTTCATCTGAAGAATGTGGACGTTGTTTCCAAGTCAGCTCAGAACTGACAACAGGCTTTAATTTGCACATATTACAGGATAGTATTGGAAGCCTGCAGGACATATTTATAAAGTCATCAAACCATCGACCTCCTGACTGACGGACGGCTGCTCTCCGGCCTGCTCATGCACCTGCACAGCGTGAAGCCTCACGTTTGTTTCTTCACAGCTGTAACGTTCTCAGTCCTCATGTGAGCTTCACATAATGTCGTTTCACATTAATGTACAGATCTGCTCCTGGAGCCTCTTGTTGGCTGCTCACAGCCTTTAGAGTTCCATATTTATGATACATTTATTTATTTTAGATGAAATATTAAATGTTGAGCTGTGAAAACAAAACAAAATAGCTGGTATCATCTTTCTACAAACCTTCCACTGAACAAACGATCAAACGGACGACACACATCTGTGTTTTCTGACAAGCTGATTTTATCTGAGAGTGAAACGACGTCTCAGGAGAAATCAACACTGAATCAGCTGGAGCTCGCTGAGAAACCTCGACTGTGACCAACATGCTTCTCAGTGAATATCAATGTTTGGGCTGCAGAATCTGGTAAAACTAGATAAGTGCTGTTCATGATGATCAGTATTAATCATCATTTCTGCTTCACCATCTATTGTAACTGAAAGACGCTTAAGGTCACGATGACGTCACACTGAGATTTTCACTACGATCATCGTGGCCAAACGAAGTCATGATGATGATGATGATGACATCATCACGATATCTATAGAAGTTTGAATGTTGCTGCTATCAATCAGATTCATTTGATAATTGTTGATTGTTGTCTGAATTAATCGATAAGTTGTTTGGTCTATAAAATGTGATCAAGTATTTTGATGTTGTGTTGTGTCTTGTCATGTTGTGTCTTGTCGTGTCGTGTCTTGTCGTGTCGTGTCTTGTCGTGTTGTGTCTTGTCGTGTTGTGTCTTGGCGTGTTGTGTCTTGTCGTGTTGTGTCTTGTCGTGTCGTGTCTTGGCGTGTTGTGTCTTGTCGTGTCGTACCTGTTTGGGAGCGGTGAGCGTCTGGACGCCGGCTGCCTTGGCCACCATGGTGTGGCTGTTTCCTGGACTTGGCTGCAGCGACAGCGTGAGGCCTGAGACGGCGTGAACACGCATCTCTGTGATGGAAACCTTGTCATCTGTGACCGAGAAGGCCGACTCTCCCAACACCGCGTCCACGGCCAGCGGAGACTCCACCTGCAGAGAGAAGGAGCTCTGTTATTGTTTCTCCACATGACAGAGGGTCCAGAATAGACAACAGCTTTATTGTCTCTGTGCAGCTCATAAAGCCCGTGACAAGCCAATTTTGGATTAAAGTGCTCTGTGCTGTTGTTTGTTGCAGTGCGTCTTGAAGCCATGTGTCAACGTCTCTCCGTCTATCAGCCAGAAAAACAAACAGAAAAAAACACTCCAGACAGATTCCATCAGCAATCAGATGACGAGCTGCTTCTGAAGCCGCCGCCGCCGCCGCTGCACACTCTCAAAGCGACGGTTAGCAGAAACACTTGTGCCCATCTAAGTGTCACCGCATGAAATACCAGAACCATTTGAAGCAGCGCTCGCCTCTCCGGGTAATCCCAGGCTTTTGACAGGCTGTGCACCCTCCACTTTGAGCACTTTAAAAAGATCATCATTTCACTTTGCAATTGCAACCAGAGGTCAGGAGGGACTTGAACAAAGTAAAGAGCCATCGAGCGAAGCAGTGGCCTTGTCCTCAGAGTCGGACGGGGAAATCTTTTCCACCTTCATCTCCAGCTTTTCTCACCATGAAGCGTCGTACACTCGAGCAGTGAAGGGTTCGCCGCTCTGACAAGCTCCTCCAATCATCATCAAGTCAAACCTTGAAACAGGAAGACGACAGCTGAAGTGTGAACTCGAGTTCTGCCTCCGAACACGGTTATTTATTACAGTCCCTTCATTTTTATAGCTGGAACAATAAAATTAAACAATATCTCAGGTTTCTTCTCCTGCATGATGTCATCATTCGTTGCCCGCTGTCTCTTTGTCTCTGATCGTAGTTTCACATGTAGTTCATCTGGAGCACACACACACACACACACACACACACACACACACACACACACACACACACACTGCAGTCGGCTGCCAGTCTCTTTTTATTAAAGCTCTGCAGCTCGGTGCTGTTTAGTGAGCAATGTCTACATGACGGAGAGGTTTTTCATTACTTCCTCCGTGCAGTAAACATCTCGGAGGATGTGCAGTAAACATTTAGCCAACACAAGAAATTAACCACAGCTGACCTGCAGCACCTCCATGGAGGCTGACACAAGCCAGAGACCACTGTTGGAGACTGTGTTTCAACATTAGTCAGCGTGAAACCACTGGATATCTGGTATCTTAATACAAACCTGATGTTTCACTAAACTAACCAGCTGGTCTTGTGACATTAAACACCAGAGAAGCTTTAATATCTGCAGAAACCTACATTGTGTTACGTTTATTCTGGTGACTGGTTTTAAAGTTAACTGTGAGTGTTTAAGTGTATTATTTTTACAGCGTGGTCACGGCAGCTGAGGGGCTCCTCCTGTTGTATCTGTACTATGTTACATATCAGTATGTATTAATATTATATCGCTCGTCCTCATCAGAAAAACTTCCCCTGGTCGGCTGTTAAAGCAGCTTATTTCCTCCCATGCTCATGTTATTCTGGTGGCTGGAGTCATTGTTACAGCAGCAGAGGAGGAAGAACGTGTTGTATAAATCTGTGCATGGAGGAGGATGAACGTCGGGTTAAACAAGCACTGGACTCTGATTATGTTACGTACGTCATGTGACTGAAGTTACTGTGAATGTATAATGAAGGTCGTCTGTGGCTGTGACTCAGTTCAGGGTCTGCGTCCTCTGAAGGACTCGGCCTCTGTGGTCTCTGAAGGCGAGTCCCTCAGACACCTTGTTAACCTGGTCGGCCGTTGTTAAATGGGACGATCTAGAATTTGGAGCACTTCCTGGTTGCGTCACCAGAGGGTTCGGTCAGGTGTGACCATGTGTTGCCTGACGACCTTCTTGCTTTTGACCCGGACGCTCACGTCACAGTGACACCTTCATGTTCTTCATGTCTTCATGTTTGATAATTGTTGTTAATCTTTGTGTCGTGTTGCTCCTCTGCAGCACCTCGACTCTCCGACCCTTCACACGATGCTTTACATATTTCTGTCGTGTGTACCGTCTCCATGCTGTTTAACATCAAAGGCAAATGTTAGAAAGTCATAAAAATGTGGCTGAAATTTGAACACACGTTTGGAGGCTCCGCTCCATACAGCTGAACGCTGAAGTCCAGCCGTCAGGTTCCACCTCCATCTGCATATTGTTTGGTGTGATGGATTAATGTGCCAGAGAGGAGAGTTCTGGTTCACTGGGCGCGCACACACACACACACACACACACACACACCCTGAGGCGTGATGGTAAATGAATGCAGGAGTAAACTCTTAAAGTTTTCATGAGGAGCCTCAGCTGTGTGATGGATCACCTCAGCACAGATCCGTGCATCAACTTAATTGTGGAGCTTTTTGTTTCGGGTTAAAGAGGTTCTGATGATCCAGATGAGGGACACGAGTGGTTTCATGAGTGACGTCTCCTGAGGAACAACACTCTCAAAACCGAGTCTGGACACAAATCCAGGAGGTCAGAGCGAGCGCTGAAAACTGTTGGCTCACATTGATTTTCTGCTTTTTCATGTTGTGTTTCACTGTGGCTGATATTTACACAGCCCAATTTAAGAGACTAAAAACAACATCTAATACTATTGAAATCAATGAGTACAAATGTCAGAACACAACTCAGAGACACGGCACGTTGTACATCGATTGTCCAATCTAAAGAATTTAATCACAGAAACTAATCTTGTTCGGGGAAACACATCAGACTTTTTATTCTGCAGCTGTCATGTTTCCAATTTCAGGGATATTTAATAAAACTAATTCTTCCACAGATCAGCAGCTGCAGGACGCGTTCACTCACAACTCCCTCAGTCCCTGTTGTTGCTGATGAAGATTAAAGCAGCACACAGAAACCTGTTAATACAGAAACATTCAATCACTAAATCACATTTTAGTTTCAATAATAAGCAGCTGAGAGACAGGAGGGGTTTCCTCTGAGGTCTGTAGATACTATTCCTCATCTGAGTTCAAACATATAAATATCTGACTGGATTTAAATCACAGCCTTGTTAACGGGACACTGCAGCTGTACATTATATTTAGAATGTGTTCAGATCTTTCCAACAGGGACTGAAGCTGTTTAACTGACTCAGACTGAACCAGTGGTTTTTCCACCTCAACCCTGCAGAACCACACGTAACGGACCGGAGGAGGCCGAGGTGGACCAGCACCGTGTTCTGAAGGTAAAACCACTGGTTCTGTCCCAGGAGTCTGGTGGTTTGGAAGACAGTGAGAGAGAAATCACAGCTTCAGTCTCCCAGTTGAAACGTCTCACTGTGTATAATCTGAACGGTTCTGAATCAGAGTCTGACGTGTCCAAAGCCTCAACACCTCCTGATGATCCAAACCACCAGGTTCTGTAGGTCACACACTCTCTAATGATACAGTAAGAACCTCACCTCACATGACCCGGTTCACAGGCTCAGTCCTCTCCTGGCAGCACATTTGTAACATGATGTCCAACTCTATAATTCATAATTCTGCCAGACAAGAACATTCATCTCGTTCAGATCAGCTTGTTAACGTCTTGTTTCTCTCTCAACCGAGATAAAACATTCAAACATGTATCAGAAAGGAGGCCGGGGGACATCAGAACCAGGAATCTAAGCCCAAACATGAACATGAAGTGGTTCTACTGACTAAACGGAACCAGACCAGAATCACAGAGTACAGTGATGCTGAAGAGGACCCCAAGGTGTGACGGTGAGCAGGGTGTGTGTGAGAGAGGAGCTGATCTGAAGTCAGCCGTCACACTCTCTATGCATGTATGTATAAATAAACACTGTGTTGAGAGCAGCTGATCTGACAGTTTATGTCTTTATATCTCTGACAAATTAATTTGAACAGTTTGAAGCTGAAACCAGTTCAGGTGCAGGACTGACAGATGGTGGAGAGTGTCTTGTATTCAAAGCTTTAGAGTTATTAATAAGACAGATCGGTCCGAGTCGTGTTACAAAGGCTCTGTCAGAATCTGTGTCTGAATAATTATCCACAAAGTCAAATATGAAAAATTGACAGGAGCAGCGGCACAGAGGATCATTTATTCTATCGGCTCTGATGTGTCTTCTGCTTTTAAAACGATACTCGGGGAGAAGCTGCAGCACTTAAAGAGAGAAATTAAGCTTCAAACAAGACTTTATCACATTAAGAATAAAAACCCAGGAGAAGGTTTCCTCCCTCGCTCTCACCACTTTGTGATGTTTGTTGTGTATCCGCCGTGGATTCACTGACGACACGCTGCCGCTCGCTTTTCTTCTCAGTTTTCCAACTTTTCGCCTCTTATTATTTTACCACATTACCCATCATGTGAGGAGAGAGGTTCTGGGATGAGCTCTTAGAATTCATCCTGAGAACTCAGAACCACAGAAGTCCAGCTGCTGGAGGTCACGTTACGCATCTCTCAAGTCAAAATCTGCTCACAGTTTGGTGCCAGTCATCCACTGCTTGTTGAGGTATTTCAACTTGGACCGAGGCATGCCGACCAACTAACCCCACCTCTACTGGAGCCGAGGCTGCTAGTGTTAATAATAATGTGTCTGAACCTGCAGTGATCATCAGGAGAAACTCTGGCTGCTGCTTCTGGTTTCAGACGGGTGGACTCCCTCACGTCAGAAGCATGGCTAACGTTAGCGCTGTTAGCCTCTGAGGTGTCTCGCTGGTACTTCTCGCTCCATGATTTCATTTTTCAGACACATTAACATCTATGAAAAATGAAAACACTCTTTTGCACAGAGATTGTGGAACAGTGCCTCTGCTTGTTTGTTCACTGAGCTGAACAGCGGTACCAACGGATCCAGAGTGATCATCTGATCCACGTCTGCTGCAGCTGTGAGCTCCTTCAGCTTCAGAGGAGGTGAAGTGGAGCCTGACAGCAGTTACATGTTCTTCATCCTGTCTATCCGTCACTGGTGGCGTTGGCCTCCACAGGAAGTGGCGGCTCTACTTCAAAGGGCGGATCAACGGTGAGTCCGAGCAGCAGATGGACCGGCAGAGTCTCGCTGAGCGCTCTCTCACCAGTGCTGCTGGATATTACTCACATCGCAGCACATTACCTTCTCCACCCTTCTCCTCTCAAACCTTTGAATTCAATAAATCATAAATCATACTTCTGCTGTGTGTTCAGCAGGATGTCAGCTGAAGATTTATTCATGAAAGCTGCATATTTCATGGAGACCTCATAGAGTCTCAGGAACACACCTGAGGAGTCACCGTCAGGGCAGCGAGGCGTCCTCGCACATCCACAGAGGAGCCGACGCATCAAAGAAGTGAGCGCCAACGAGACGGACCTCGTTATGACCTCGTTAAGACCTCGTTAAGACTTCGTTAAGACTTTGCTAAGACTTCCTTAAGACTTCGTTAAAACCTGTAAGAGCCGCACACTGTTTCAGAAGCATTCAGCTTTCAGTTATCAAGAGTACTTTTATTATCAATTATTAGTTAGCAGATATTTTTGATGAGGCAGCTGAATATTTGCAGATTTTTGATATTCTAGCGAAGATGAAAATTGTTCAGCCCTGTTTGTGATGACAGAGTATTTTCATTAGGCTTTATTACTCTGCAGGAGATTTAAAGTTCAAGCTGCCTCCTGCAGGATTAAAGTACATCCTGTACTAACTTCAAGTCGTGAGCATTTTCTGAAAGACATCTTCAGCTTCGTGCTCGGTGACGCAGCGTTTGGTTTTATATTTGGATCTTAAGAAATCATCACAGAGCTTCAGTCAGTTGAAGCGTACACTAATCCTGTTTCAGGGTCATGTACTGAAGTCTTGTGCATTCTGTAAATCAGATATGTGTCTACATGTTTTGACTCAGTGAAGAGTCACTTCATCTGCGGTTATGATTCTGACTGTTGTTTAAGTGAAGTGTGTTTAATTAGTGTCTCACACGCGGAGCCTCAGCTAACAGCAGCAGACAGTAACCTGTGTTCGGATCAATAAATAAAAGCTTCTCCGTTCAGAAGAGAACTTTAGTAAATTGAACCGTGATCCATTTTTTGCGGACTTAAGCGGCGGATCAATTTAGTGTGGTTACACTTTGACGTCGACAAGCTGCAGCCTTCATCTGTGCAGAGATGACGGGCGTTTTTCATTAGACTTTCCATCAGAGTAATTAACATCGACGAGCGCTGAGACGTATCCGGCCTCTTCATGCTTGTTTGCACAAAACACAAAGTGCTTCTCTTCCACGAGATGAACTGATGAAATATAAATGTAATACCTCTTCAAACACAGCGAAAAACTGAAAACATGACCCTCGCGTTCAACTTTTACCGTCCTGTAAACTCTCAGGCAATTACACATCCTCCCCCGCTGCAGAGCGAGAGAGAGCAACAGCTGGGAGACGAACCTCCGCAGGCCCGGTGAGAGAGAGGTTCCATCCACAGCTCCAGAACCATCAGCACACTGTTCTGCAGTCAAACAGGTTCTACAGGGACCGATTTAACTTTATTAGACGGATCAACGTTATCTAGAGGAATCACACGTTGGCAGTTTCATCACGGACACGTTCAGTTCGTCACGTCAGTCGTTCGATGATGGTGGAGTGACAGTGTGAACGTGAAGCCACTGGACGTTTTTCATGAGATGGTGCAACATTTCAGCCGTAACTTTGTCCACACAACTCGATATAGTGGACAAAGAAATCATCATTTCCAGATGAGCTGTGCCAACAAATCTGGATGTTTTCAGTGGAAATATGGAACATTTTCAGACAGTTTGTAGATTTTTGTTTATCAAAGAAATTTGGAAAACTTGTGGCAACATAAGCCAATATTTGTGGAAACAGATCCAGGTATTTAAGTCAAACCACATCCTTCCCGACCCTAACCAAGAGTTCCCTGTTCCAAACATAAAACTGTAACTCTAACAAGGACTCAAGTCATGTGATGAACGTCCTCAGGAGACACTGATCCAGGTACAGAGGTTGTGATGTAGCGTCTCATCCTGCACGATGTCCACAGAGATGTTTATCTTGGATCTATAGATGCTGTCTGAATATTTAATACACTGAAGATCTGTGTGTTTCATTAATTCATGTGTGAGGAGATTCATAGAACTCAAATCTGAAGAGTCTCCGCACCACAAATCATTCATATAGTGTCCACTGAGCTGAACTACACACTGAACTACACACAGTACATACTGTACTACACACTGTACTACACACAGTACATACTGTACTACACACTGTACTACACACAGTACTACACACTGTACACACTGTACTACACACTGTACTACACACTGTACATACTGTACTACACACTGTACTACACACAGTACTACACACTGTACACACTGTACTACACACTGTACTACACACTGTACATACTGTACTACACACTGTACTACACACTGAACTACACACAGTACATACTGTACTACACACCGTACACACTGTACTACACACAGTACTACACACTGTACACACTGTACTACACACTGTACTACACACTGTACATACTGTACTACACACAGTACTACACACTGTACACACTGTACTACACACCGTACACACTGTACTACACACAGTACTACACACTGTACACACTGTACTACACACTGTACACACTGTACATACTGTACTACACACTGTACACACTGTACTACACACTGTACATACTGTACTACACACTGTACTACACACTGTACACACTGTACACACTGTACTACACACTGTACACACTGTACTACACACTGTACATACTGTACTACACACTGTACTACACACTGAACTACACACTGTACACACTGTACACACTGTACTACACACTGTACATACTGTACATACTGTACTACACACTGTACACACTGTACTACACACTGTACACACTGTACTACACACTGTACTACACACTGTACACACTGTACTACACACTGTACACACTGTACTACACACTGTACACACTGTACTACACACTGCACTCCAGCTGGTGAGCTCTGACTGTGGCTCACACTGACATGATGCTGACGTTGCTCAGGATCACACTGAGGCAACAATCTGCTCTGTCAGTTAATATTGACGTGTGACTTCCTGCGGAGGTTAAAGGTTCTGTGGATTGGAGTCGGGCCGGTTTGTGTTCTGCTCTGTGGACGAGCGCTTCGTGTTTGCAGATATTAATGAAGTAATCAGATGAGAGGACTCACGCTGAGCTGCGTCTTCACTTGGAGGAGCAGCAACTGTTCAGTAATCCTCTGGATTAAAACTCCCACCAGGTTTGCTGAGTTCTGAGACAGTGTCTGTGCCTCGAGATCACAGGACATTCACACTTTACACAATAATTAAGAGCTTTACAGTTTAACCTTTACGCACATCCAAACAGAAACACTTCATTCTTCAATAATCCCTCCAGAAAGAATGATGTGATGTGGGGGATCATCGCACCGAGTGGACAGAAGCTGCTCCGTCTGTATTCATATTCATGAGCTGCTGGACGGTTTGAATCAGACGACTCAGAGAAGATTCAGATCCTCCCACAGAGGAGAAGTTTGAGTGCGAGCCATTGTTGAGCCGAACACAGCTCATCTCACAGAATCAGCAGAATAATTTCACTCCTCATTGTGAGATCGGCTCTGCACTCTGGAAATCTTTCACTGTGACTTCTTCATGATTCGAGTTTTGTAAGCCATCAATCATTCGTGTTGAAAGGACGGAGATACCACTGAGATCTCATTTCTCTTCTATCAGGACACTGAGGGATTTTCTAAAGTAGTCTGACGTTCCAGTCAGTCGTCGTTCACACCTGCAGGGACGAAGCTGCTGCAGGTTTAATCTCAGTGACCAGCGATCAGCGATCAGTCGCCTTAAACATCATGAGGTGATGCGTAACACAGAACTGAAACAGAAAACTGCCTGTAAAACATTTTCATGAGCCACGTTAGCTGCACGGCTCTGAACTACCTCCACATTGTTACCAGACGTTTGTACAGAAACGTTCACGTCCCCTGAAGAACGAATCCCAAGACCTGAACTAACTCTGTGAACCTTCCTGGACAGAATGATGACTGTGGCTCCGCCCCCTTTACAATGTAGAGCGACAGGTAAAGCTCTGAGTCGTGGACCACAGACGGGACGTTCAGCCAGAACACCAGGACTTTAGTGTCCTGTGGGCTGGACAAGGTGAGCGTGTTGTCTTGGCAACAAGGTGCTAGTTTAGTCTTTGTGAGCATGTTAGCATGCTGGCGTTAGCGTTACGTAGCACCGTGGCTGCAGAGTGTCTGAACCTCGATGACCTCTGAATATCAATGACTGGATATCTGACGCGCTGAACGTCACGTGAACATGAAGCCCTGAATCTTTATTTCTTCAGCTCTGTAATCTAATTACATTAGCTGTGAGTAATCCTCCATCTTGTTCTGAGCCATACAAACAAAGTTGTTTGATGGATGGAATCATTTATTTATTTATTAATTTATTTATTTGCTCTGCTGTGAGCGGCTGTGGCGAGTTGGGCCTGCTGCTAAATTGATGTATAATTATTCATAGCCTTCAACAGATTACAAATGATCCATTGCTCATTTAAAATGATGGATTGCTGACTGATATCTTTCCTCCCTATTCCTCCATCATCAGACGCATCCATCAGACCACCATTCTCCGTCCTGACAGGCTCAAACTGTGATCTCTCACCGTCATCTAAACTCTCACCAACCGTTACTTCTCTCTGTCCCCATAAATGACCAGCGCAGCGACGTAAATCACCGTCCAGGAGTAATAACAGAGCCGCCGCCGTTATATGGACTTCTGAACGTGTCGCGGCTGATGCATTGATGTGAGCTGTACGTCAGAGACAAGTGGACATCGACGGCCGGAGACACTTACAGAGACAACAGGGTTTGTTTTATAGCAGACACACAGAGACGGAAGTTTAGGCTGATATCACCGCAAACAATCAAACAAACAGGCTTCTTTTAAAAAGTCTGACATCAGTTCATAAATGTGTCTCTGCAGCACACTGACAGACAGGATTGGATCAGAACATGGTGATTCTGAGAGTTTCCTCTGTGTTTCAGGGCTCTGCTGTCTGCTGTCAGAGTCATAAAGGTTGTTTAAATCTAGAAACTAGAGAAGCTGGAGCTCCATGCTTCGTCCCCTCGGTCACTTTTAGTCTTGCTGTGATTCGACTCGGTTCTGCAGCCGGACAATGAGCCCAAACACACCTCAGGACCAAAGAAGACCATGAAGTCCTGACATCATCACTTGTCATGAAACAAATTACACTGGACCTCTTACCTTCAGCACAGTGGATCCCAGCTCCAGACCCACCAGGACCGTCCTGTCCACCAGCTCTGCTATCCTGGGGTCGGCCACCTTCAGGGAGTCCTGGACCAGGTCTGTGACGTCCACCTGCCAGTCGGGCCCCAGCATGGTGATGACCTGGTCGGTGCCCTCTGTGGAGGTGGTGTGGAACTGGGTCAGCACCTTGACCAGGGCCCGCTGGTACTGCAGCGTGCAGCCTCGACTCACCGGGCGCCCGTCGTCTTCGTCGTCAGCGTCGCTGTCTCTGGTGCTCCTGGAGGCAGAAACAGGTAGAAGGTGATTAGATCACTATACGGTACGGAGGCCCCGAGGGGCCAGTCCAGACTTTTGCTTTCTGGTGATCTGTTTCCTGCGTCTGATCTGAATCTTTGTCTCTCCTGTGTTTATGATTTGAGACCTGCTGGGAAGAAAAGGTTTGCAGGATAATCTTTATACGTTCCCTCATTTTTGGTTCCATCTGTGTGATTTATTGTTTCAGAGAAACGAGACGTGTGAAACTGAGAGAAATCATTTCAGGAGGAAAACCAAATATTTCAGAAGAAAAAATGAAGGAAGGTATGAAGATTATCCTGCAAAACTTTTCTTCCCAGCAGGTCTGAAATCATAAACACAGGAGAGAAAATGACTCAGATCAGCCTCAGGAAACAAAATGTTTTCCCGCGGCCCGCCGGGCTCCAGGGTTCTGTAACGAGGTGTCAGGGCTGCAGAAGTGTCTCCTGAACAGCTTGTGGATGTTGTACCAGATGATTTTAAGCAGTGACTGAAGTGAAACTAAACTCAGTACACAGATCTGGTCAGTGTGTCTGGACGTGTCCACCACGGAGACGCAGAGTCCCTCAAGGGGAGTGTTATGAAGTTAACCAATCAGAACTCCTCGCCTCTTCAAAGCGAGCAGCTGCTGCTAAATGGCGCTCGGCTCGGTGGCACGATGCTACGCCTCAATTTGTGCCGTCTGTTCTTAAGGGTCTCTGCTCGTCTTGTAATTTCACATCATAGCACTGATGAGACGCTCGGCAGCACTCCACACAGATCCATCACAATGTCTGTTCTGATGAGGAGGAAGTCCTCCGAGCCAGCAGGGAAGGAATGATCGGCACCAAAAAGCAGAGTTTTGGACCGGTGCCCTTCTTATTTCACAGGAGCCCTGGGCAGCAGGGTTAAACATGCCAGGTGCATCACCCACCGAGCGCAATCTGCTGCACAACAAGATGTATGAGCTCCCCAACTTCCCTCAGCAGGCCTGACAATCTGCCAGCTCCCACTTAAAAAGAGCTCCTCTGCTTAATATTTGCTTTGAATTAACTGTGAGGACGAGTTGAGATTCAGGAGAGGCGGCGGGGCTGTCAGCCTCCGACAAACTACATATCCTACACATCGATTCAGGGAGCAGCTCCCATTATCAGGCCAAGCGCTGCCGTCCCGAGCGCTCAGAGACACTTAGAATACTCTCAGTCAGCAGCCAGATGCATTGTTGCGTGTGCGCTCACACCTGTCTCACCTGCAGGCTACGATTATTAATTCATCTCTGCACGCCTCCTCTCCACACGTCACCTCCACCTCAACACCACCTCCTCACCAGCACTGCAGCACTCTGCTCACAACACGGCAGCTCAAAGAACTAACACAGGAAGTCATCAAATGTTACTTCAGATAATCCGAATCATCTGACTGCAGGTAGATGTTATTCAGACAGTTAATAATCAGCTGCTTATTCTTTAATAAATGTTCAGTTCATGTCATGTTCATGTTCTGTAAAACCACGGTGAGTTTGGTTTGTTTCGGTTGAATCTTTTCTTTCTCTCCCGTCACGACGCTGTGTGAACGCTCCAGTTGGATCCAGGAACAGAAACCAGCTGCGGATCATCAGGAAACATCACGGTTTGATTCAAATATCTGATTCAGTCGCCACAGAACTGCCTGCAAATGTCCCCACAGACTTGCTGGCTGTAATAACTGCATTAACTGCTAACATTAGATTCTGGACCGCGCTGTAAGAACCGCCTGGTAAGAAAAATGAGTAGAAACTGCCCAGATTAAGATCATTGATGGTACTGTGGTTTAGATGCAGCAGGGGAAGCGCTGGCTGCAGGTGACGTGGTTCTGGTCGGGTCCGCGGGTCACTGGAGGCACCTGCAGCTTCACTCAAGCATCTTTAAGTTCACCTCTCTAACTCTGATTACGCTCGGGTCAGGAACAACCACTTCTGCTCTACGGCTGGTTGAATTTGTTACTTTGAATGAATAAAAAATGCGAACGTCTTTTAAAGTCACTGTGATTTTCGTACGATGTGGAGAAGCCGCGTGAGTCGACACTGTGGAGGGTGGAAGCTGCAGACAGCAGAGAGGCTGTGAAACAGCAGCCGGGCTGCACTGCACACAGTTTGAGCCCTGTAAAAATCCTGCATATTAACTCTGACTTAATATAAGCATGCAATGTTGCAGTATAATTGTTTGAGTTAATTTACAATACTTTGTGTTTATGACGGCTTCTAAACTTTCAGACCTGAAGGACGAAGGTTCTTAAAGTCAGACGACGGTTTTATCATCTCTCACACAGTGTGAGTGTTTCTGTGTGGTTGAGTTCGACCACCTGGGAGTCAAATCACTGTAAAGAACTGAGAGAATAAAATCAGATAAACTTTAAAATAGACTGTGTTGAAAATAACTGTTTTAATGAGCAGGTGTGAGCAGAAGAAGCTGATCTGTCACGCTGAACTTCAGACGCAGCTCATGATGTGAGTGTGAACTGTGGCCAACATCATGTTCAGACATCCGGTGGTTTCACGCTCTAACAGCGGTCTCTGACTACACAGCTGCATCACCTACACACAGCTCCACCATCATCTCCGTCATACGAAACGTGATACGTGATACGATTTGAATGGTGGTTTGCAGAAATGTCAAATATTTTACTCTGGTGACTGGGCTGGTAAATCAAAGACAGATCAAATAACTATATTCAAACTGAATAACTCTGTCTGGTCCACATCAGCTCTGTGGCCTGGACGTGTGGACGTGGTCTGGATGTGGTCCGGACTGGTCTGGATGTGGTCCGGACTGGTCTGGATGTGGTCTGGACTAGTCTGGACTGGACTGGATGTGGTCCGGACTGGACTGGACTGGTCTGGACTGGACTGGACTGGTCTGGATGTGGTCTGGACTAGTCTGGACTGGACTGGACTGGTCTGGATGTGGTCTGGACTGGTCTGGACTGGACTGGACTGGTCTGGATGTGGTCTGGACTAGTCTGGACTGGACTGGACTGGTCTGGATGTGGTCTGGACTGGTCTGGATGTGGTCTGGACTGGTCTGGACCCCTGCGGTGTGCGGTGGACTGCCAGCAGCTGGAGGACATGCAGGAGCTGCTGTGCTTCAGGTAAGTGAGTTGCCTCTGCAGCAGCAGACGTTGAGGCTGCACACTCACTTACTCATCCAGTTACAGGCAGAGAGAAACCTGGTGAGACAGTCAGACTCTCTCTGTCTCTGTCAAGGAGTTTCACCGCTGTGAGCTCAGGTCAGAGAAAGTTTACCTTCCTCAGTCTGTACCTGAAAATAAGGTTGATATTTTTTCTCCCCCAGAAGAATATTGTCTGTTCTTATTAGAGTCTCTGATAAAAACGAACACGCTGAAGCTTCAGTGCACACGGCTGCCCGCCCGATTACACTTTCCTTCCTCTTTTAGAGCATGTTACTGGATAATGCAGCCAGTGAGCAATTCTGCTGCACTGTAGCAGCGGCCCAGTGCAGGCCGGAGACCTCGCTGTGCATGAAGTTCACAATGTGTCACGTTGCACAAGAGAAGGAACAGAGGACGGAGACAGAGAGAGAGAGAGAGAACAGAGGGAAACAAAAGAGTGGAGGAGGCGAGGGAGTGCTGGAGGTTGAGTAAAGGAGAGCGACTTAATGAAAAGACAATCACAGCTTCAGCAGCGTCAGATAATCAGCGTGATTTGGTGTTCGAGACGACTAATGAGCCACTCTGCATTGTATCGGAGCTCTTCTTCTTCTATGGTGTCACGTACAACACCTTGAAAACATCATGTCATTCCTTATCAGCGTCCATAACGAAGCTCGACATGGAGAGAAGCTGTCAGTCCTCAGAGTCACAGCAAAGCTCATCCGTTTGTCCGTCTGTCTGTCCGTCCGCCTCTCTGGCAGCTCGTACCATCCGTCCTGCCCGTCCTGCCCGTCCTGCCCGTCCCGTCGGCAGGTTGTTGGCTCTCGTCTTGTTGCATCGATGGCTCTCGTCCAGGTTGTTGTTTTGCAAATCACAAATCTCAAGTGTGGACACTCAGGTTCAAGTCTCAAGGACTAAAGTTTGAGTTTGATACATGAAGCAGCGTGTTCTGACTCCAGCACATCTCTCAGCAGTAATCTGTCATATCCTACATCCTGTTAGACTTTCAAAATAAAGCTTGCTGACACACAGGTCACATGTTATGATGTATTGCGATGTTTGTAACTTAGTGGTCACTGTTTAGTCAGGTCACATCTCACCTCTGACCACCAGGCGGCCTCTGTCTTTACATGCTGTTTCAGAACGTCTGAGCTTTAATAAAGTTCTGTGTTCACATGAGAATGTCATGAAAACGCTGCTCCTGATCCACACAAACGGCTGATGATGCTGCAGCATACATGACAGGCCAGTAGGTGGCAGCGTTTCTGCAATGAACACCAAACAAACGCTTTTCCTACAGGACGGTGAGTCATGACATCACAGTGAGTCATGACATCACAGTGAGTCATGACATCACAGTGATGGTGCAGCACATCTACTCTTCATCTTGTGTAAAATGTTAATTTTGTGGTATTTTAACCTTCTTTGTTTAAATCAGAGGCAGTAGAGAGCCGACAGGAAGTGAGGGGATGATGACACTCAGGACTCTGACCCGGTCTGACCGACCTTCCTGATTGTTCTGGGTTTCCTCCTGGTTTCACATCGATCCTGTATTTTGATTTGTGACAAACGTTCTGCTGTAATGTTGCTCCTCATCGTCCTCGGCGAGTCGCTGACAGACGGAGGAAAGAGAAAGAAGTACTACTAATTTCAGACATCCTGGAAATAATTGTTCCTGTTTCTAATGAGCGTTTATATGAACGTTGTAAAGTGCGTCGCCGACGTCAATCAGCAAGGAGAGAGTGGTGTCTCAGCCTCTCTGAGGGAGACGGTCACACAATGAATAACTGAAGAGAAACTGATGAATATTAATTTATGCCACAGATTCACATCAGAGGAGAGAATTATTCTCAACTCTGTCCTGAGAATTACAAATCAAATTGGAGGTATTTAACATAAAAATGCTGTTTCCTTCTGTGTCCAACCAGCAGACGTCAGGACTCACAGCTCACCCCACACACACACACACACACACACACACACACACACACACACACACTACCGTTCAGGTCTCAGGTCACCCGTTGGACTCAAACCAGGAGGTTCTGATCGCAGCTCAGCGTCTTAAACTGGTTTCTGTCGTCGACCCTGACTTTTAAAAGTAATGTGAAATCTAAAAATCACATGAGCCTGTCTGTGACATTTTAAGGTCAACATGAGCTGTAACGCTTCACTTTCAAGTCGCCTTCATTTCCATGGCAACTGTGCACGTGACCCGTCTGAGGAGGACCGTGTGATGCCGTCGAGAGCAGCAGAACCGGCTGGTAAATGGACCTTGATTGGATTTGTGTTGTCAGCATACAAACTGATGTCATCACGTCTTGTTTCTTACATCTAATGTGTGAAATATGTGTTTACCACACCGGCCTCCGTGCGGCTGTGTTACATGTGATGGATGTGTTTTTGGTGACGGCTTTATTACTTTTCAGACTCTGTGATTCACGAGAGTCTCGACATCGACAGCGAGCGCAATTACCCTGAAATAAGACGATGGCTGTTTTCAATACAGAACAAACGAATCGATCAATCAGGAGGAGCAGACGTCTGCGGGAGGCCGTCGCTGCGACATGCTACATGGGTCTGAATGTTAAGATACAGAACAGGCGCTGGTTCTGCTGCAGCACTGGAACAAAAAGAGCAATATCCATACATCACAGGACGCGTCCAGCAGCAGGATTATGACTGCAAACAAAGACTCCTGTGGGAAGAGGCGTCTCATCAGGATGTGAATGTAGCACCATCCAGAATGATAGCAGCCCTCTTTGTCTGAACTACAGGGAGAAGAAAATTACATACACTCAGTAAATCCAAATGACAGCACGCAAGAAAGCAATGCTTCAGCTGCAGTGGAATGAATTCCTCCGGCCCGGCGGTGTGGCAATCATCGAGCACTAAAATAGCTCACGAGGGGTCTTTGATGGCTGTTTTCATGGAGGCACAGCGAAGTCAGATGCAAACAAAATGGGCTGGAAGAATTGTGGAGACACACAGAAACTTTCAAAGTGCACCGATTGGTTTGAGACAAACAGTCAACACAACACAACACAACACAACACAACACAACACAACATCGTGTGAGCATCTCACATAAAGCACACAGTGAATATTTCCTCAGCTGCAGGTTCTGCTCTAACTGGCTCGGACCTGCTCAGCTCTCAGCGCCGCCAGCAGAACTAACCCGGTTATCTTTGTAGCCAGTTTGTGGCCACACAGCTGATTATTTTAATGAGATGTGAGGATTTCTGCAGCTGTTTCTGTGGTGACAACATCTGGACATTTCTGAAAAGACGTCAGGACATTTTCCAGCCATGTTTGTGGAGATAAAATCAGGTTCTTTGAGCTGAAACATGATGTTTTCTGAACTCTAACCAGCTGGTTTCTGTGTATAGAACTAAGCAGCCCATAAAACTGAACACAGAACATACTGAGGGAGTGTAGGAATATAAAGGTAATGTTGCTCATGAGAGTTGAACCGTGTGATCAACCCGATCAACAGGGTGACAAACACGACCCGTCTGATCGTCTGCAGGTTCCTACAGCCACTGAGTAAAATGAATGAATGGTGCTAAAATGAGGATTTAAGACACATTTTACACGTTAGAATAATATACATCTCCAGCCCATTATAGCCCGTTGGGGATCTTAGAGAGATGAGGCGATGCAAGATGTTTTCCAAGCACTCTAGGTCATTGGAAATACCTTAATTCTTCACACAGCTCCTTAAACATGCCATTTGTATTCAGGTCTGGTAGAAATGGATCCGGTCGCCGGTGATGTACTCCAGCAGCAGCGACAGCAGCCGCCCGCGTCAGTCCTAATGCTGCCATTAAACATTTCCTAAATGAAGGGTTGTGGGCCTGTTTGTTGCCGCTCCATGCATGACATGAATACACAGATATTTTAATGAGCTCAGGTTCTTTAACCTGAGAGCGTGTTTCTCATCAGGTCCTGACTCCAGCAGCCAGAACCTCCCACACAGAGACGTCTTCTGCACACTTTATTCTTTAATGTTCGGAGGAAAAAGCTCTTCTGTGTTTTTATTGCTGCTGGATTCCTTCTATTGACGAGAGCGTCTGTAACGTGAGGAGCACGACGATCAGCCCTGATCCTTTACAGTGAGCAGGAACAAACCTGGTGTCCTGATCATGAAATATATTAAAAGATGGATCTGCTGTGATAAATGAACCGTCCTCACGTCTGATCAGTCAAACGTCAACGTATCAATAGTTCCCAAACTCATCTGCAGTGAAGAAACTGTGTTGTAACTGTGTAGAGACACGACATGTTATGACACCATGTGTTATTTCAGTGCGGTGAGTGACGGACGTCTCTGGTGTTTTTGCATATTTGTTTGTGTTAACTTTGCAGCTGATCCTTAAATCTTGTAAATATCATCATTGATTGTATATTTATTATCTTTGTGGATTATGTTGCTGTTATTTTCTAGGCATACACATATATTTTGTAGTTTGTTTTGTTGTATTTTAGCAAAACCTGCTGCTCATTTAGGTTGATCATTAAAATAAAGAACAATTATATATGGGCATATGTCCATGTCAAATATAAAAATTCTTATAATAAAAACATATAAAAAAATATATGAATAAAAACACCTTCTTTCAGTAAGGAGTAATCTAATGTGTTAATATTTCCAAACCAGTAATCAGATTAGAGTTTCTTATTTAAGTCACTGTGTGCTACTGTGCTTTTTGTCATTTTCCTCAGTAAGAATATATATTTTTCTTCTTCGTCTCGGGGAGTCGACACAAACACAAGCAACAATGGAGGGAGGAGAGAGATGCAACACAGTCATTATTTTGAGTTTGTGTCAGCTAAAGATGAGAATATTAAGGTTCTTTGTACATTCTGTGCTGGCTGCACTTTCTAAAGGAGTAATCAGTAATCAGATTACTTTTTCAGGTAACTGAGGCAGCACTGTCTGCGGGGCTAAAGCTCCGGATGTTTTGCACTCCTAGCGACGCCCTGATCTGGATCTGAAAGCGTTTCCTGTCAGAGCCGCAGGGGAATTCTTGTAGAAGTTTGTGGTTAAACAGACTTTAATGTTCCTGAATGAGCTCTGTGTTTAAATGCTGTGTTCAGAGGACACGCAGCCTGTAAGTGTGTCGCTGCCGACTGACTGATGAAGAGGAGCTGTAACTCCTACAGACAGCACGCTGGTCTTTCTTCAATAAAAAGTGCTTTATGATGTTTACATGTTGTTTCACTCTGCTGTGAAACCAACAGGAGTGATTAAATGTTTGTATGGATGAAAGAAGTCAAGCTGGGAGCTAATCGACCTGACTCACTGGAAGGTGGTGATATGTTTGTATTTGTCAAAGATACAGACGATATAAAGAAGCTTCACAGCGGATCTTTGAGGATCACACACTGAGATGTCTCTGTAAACACTGGACCCTGAAAACCCCCGAATCAGCAAACAGAAATATAACATCCGGTCAGTGAATCCACTGAAGACCATTTTGTTGGAGCTCTCCATATATTAAGTTCATGTGGACAGAGACACATGAAGACACAGAGTCTGACTTTAGATTCATGATATTATGAGGTTGTTTTTCAATTTCAGATTTCATGTGCTGCTCTGCTGTCGTCCTACATCGACAGCAGAGCAGCACTCTGAGTCCTCAGTCACCCTCCAGACGACCTTCTTGTTCGTCCAAAAGCTTCATTATGTCCCTCACAGGACAACAGATGTTCAGCGGGCAGCTTCCTGTGTTGGTGCTCAGAGTCTAAGTGTGTTGAGGGTTCAGATGGGAACGACACAAACGTGACAACAACCTCATGCCTGGATGTGTGAGAACAGTTCTGCCGTGTACCTGAGACAGAACGTCTAATTGGAGCCAATCATCAGTCCTCTGCTGATTATGGATAAATATAGTACATAATGCCTCCTCTGTTGCTCCGTCCCCTCCAGTACAGACGAGGGGAGGACAGACAGCACAGAGGTGTGAGACAGAACCATGAGTAGTGACGGTGCCTCACCTCCGGTCGGGCAGGATGGGGACCCTCCAGCCTTTGATGAAGCTCAGGTTGTTGTCAGAAAGTTCCACCTGCAGAGGAAGTTTGGGCACCCAGACGGTCAGCTCCAGCGGCGCGCTCAGGTGCTCGTAGCTGAAGATGACCCTCGCGTTCATGGACCCCCGCGTCTCTTTCCCGTTGACGAACACGTAGTCACAATTCATGGACACCTGGGACAGATCAGGGTCAGAAGTCAGACCATCTATATGGTAATGGTCACGGCGGTGGGGGAGGATGTCAGTGACGTGTGATGATATATGGCACAGTATGGACGCAGCTGTCAGCACCACAATTCATCACAGAGCTTCTCAAGGTTGATACTATGTGCAGAGCAAATATACAGCAGAGATGTGAGGTGTGAAAGTTCACAGCACATAAAACACTAGATGTTGTCTGAAAGAATCAGTTAGCCAACAATTAAACAAAGCACAGAATATGGATCAACTTCATGTCTTTTTGTGTTTCTCTGTGCTCGTGGTCCGGCTCGGTTCAGGGGGAAAAAATCACTTGGTTAGTGTTATAAAAAGGTTCTGCCAACACAGACTCCTCAACCTCTATCACACCTCAGAGATGATTTACAGACATGGAGGCAGAACAGACAGAGGAACACAGACACCACATCTTCACTGGAGCTGCTAAGCTAACAGCGTTAGCGACCTGTGATCACCTGCAGGAGGTGACTGTTTGACTACATTCGTGTTTTTTATGAATTCATTATTTAAAGAGCAACTTTATCTTTCATGTGAAATCATGTTTCTGAGTCCAGTATAGTGTTTACTGATCATGAGAGGTTAAATTAAGGCTGTAATTCATGATTCACTGTTTCATTAATAATCCAGTAATCTGAAACAAATCTACAACAAATCACTGCAGTGAAAAAAGAACGATCTCCAGTCCTGATGGATGTTCTCTCTGGATGTGGTGGAGGATGAGACGAGTTGTACAGATCCATCTGATGTCTGCAGGCTCTTCAGCTGTTCAGCAGAACTGCAACAGAACTGTTCTGTGGACTTTGACACTTATATATATACATATATCCTCTGGAGGAGGAGAGGAGGACTTTATATCCTCAGGAGGAGGAGAGGAGGACTTTATATCATCAGGAGGAGGAGAGGAGGACTTTATATCATCAGGAGGAGGAGAGGAGGACTTTATATCATCAGGAGGAGGAGAGGAGGACTTTATATCCTCAGGAGGAGGAGAGGAGGACTTTATATCCTCTGGAGGAGGAGAGGAGAGGAGGACTTTATATCCTCAGGAGGAGGAGAGGAGATGAGGACTTTATATCCTCAGGAGGAGGAGAGGAGGACTTTATATCCTCAGGAGGAGGAGAGGAGAGGAGGACTTTATATCCTCAGGAGGAGGAGAGGAGGACTTTATATCCTCAGGAGGAGGAGAGGAGATGAGGACTTTATATCCTCAGGAGGAGGAGAGGAGAGGAGGACTTTATATCATCAGGAGGAGGAGAGGAGAGGAGGACTTTATATCCTCAGGAGGAGGAGAGGAGGACTTTATATCCTCAGGAGGAGGAGAGGAGAGGAGGACTTTATATCCTCAGGAGGAGGAGAGGAGAGGAGGACTTTATATCCTCAGGAGGAGGAGAGGAGAGGAGGACTTTATATCCTCAGGAGGAGGAGAGGAGAGGAGGACTTTATATCCTCAGGAGGAGGAGAGGAGAGGAGGACTTTATATCCTCAGGAGGAGGAGAGGAGGACTTTATATCATCAGGAGGAGGAGAGGAGGACTTTATATCCTCAGGAGGAGGAGAGGAGAGGAGGACTGGGTTTGTGTATGAGCTGTTCTGAAGAGTCCCCATTAAAAGAGTGATATAATGAGTTAACATGATACATCTCAACAGCTACACGTCAGACTGTCGTTGACTTGATATCAGGAGGAGCCTGCTGGACTCTTCAGATGATACGAGTGTGAATATGTATCAGGGTGTTTCCACTGAGGCCGTGCAGTCAGCAGGTTTCTCTGCGGCCTTGGCGGCTCGGTGCTGATCCGCAGCTGTAAACAAAGCTGCTGGCTGAGTTCTGCTCGGACCTCATTTGCATCTTTTATGCAGTCAAATGATGTCTTGGTAGTAAGTCAGTGTTTGTCGAGCGTGTTGAGTGTGAATTAGTGATGCAGGCCACGTCTGCGGCCTGCACCTCGGCTGTCCGCTCGCTGCATCATGATCTATGAACAATTAGACACATGATCTGCCAACACAAGCTTTTAGGCAAACACATAATTCATATCACATGAAGGCTGACAGCAGCGCCACATTTCACATGAACTTTAGCTCATTACACCTACACGCCGCATTAACAAACATATTCACGTGTCTCATGAGGCGGTTCTGTAGCGGGAGCTCATCTGCGACAGAGTGTGGACTCAATATATGGACGGTTCTAAATTTAACGCTCAGCAAATGCCATTTTTAACTTAAAGCCATTCTTTAGCTTCCCCATCTCGTCAGAAAGCTCCGGCTCTATTTGAATTATCATAAATACTTGTCCCCCTCTAACACTAAATTATTAACTGCGATGGATCTGGAGGGCTTTGCTTTTGGGCTCCCATCGAAGATTTATCTAGTGGTGGGAGGTAGCTGGCATTGTAATCAGAGGATCTAATCTCCTGCAAATGGAGGTCGGGCTGGCCAGTCTTCTCAGGGCTGGGGATTCATCATAACTGGGAGGAGGTCCGGGTAATATAATTCCCCCTCCATGCAGACTGGCGGAGGAGGTGGAGGAGGGAGGAGGGACTTCTTAAGATGACAGTCTTTCCCTCTGCTCCAGTTAATGCAGTCCTGCAGGTCTGACCTCCGGCTCCCGCAGTATCAGCTCCTCTGTGTTATTGTTCTGTCTGCTCGATCTGAGCTGCAGAAGAAGAAGAAGTAACTCAGCACAGTGACCTCGGCCACCTTGATTAATCACAGCGTGGCCTGCTGCACGAGAGTGAGTCGAGAACATCTGCCTGACATGTACTCCCTCCGCCTGCAGCCACACACACACGTGCACGCACGCACACACTGATGGAGCGCCGCCGCTGCAGCGCCGCTTCAGCTCCCGCGGCTACTGCTGCTGATAAACTTGGCCAGCTAATTGCAAGTCAAAAGCTGTTAGCAACTGCGGGTATCAGTGGCCCTGTGGGGGCTCGCTGAGGAGGGCTTTCACACACTGAGCCGCCACACGCCGTCACACTGCTGCTAATGCGCTGTGGCATCCTCCGTGGTGCCAGCAGATTGCCTGGGTGGAGACGGATCATCAGGACAAGTGAGGGCGCTGCCTGCTGTTGGTGCTGCAGCGGTCACGTGACGCTCAGTGAACGACCGGTGAGGTTAATAAAGGTGAGGACACCTCAGGACCTCTCACACATTTATTCCATAACATTAACTGAATTAATTTCCCAAACGGTTCCAGTGGAGGCAGCAGCTTCTGTCCTTCAAGCTAGCAGCGCTTTAATAGCATCCAGACGTGATCATTCATGAACACAGAGCAGCTGATTCTCTGCTCAGCCACATTCTGCACCAACAACACATTCATCACCACAATGTGTTATTCCATCCTGA
Organism: Acanthopagrus latus; assembly: GCF_904848185.1. Taxonomy (NCBI): domain Eukaryota; kingdom Metazoa; phylum Chordata; class Actinopteri; order Spariformes; family Sparidae; genus Acanthopagrus; species Acanthopagrus latus. The sequence continues at coordinate 27,696,234 of NC_051051.1, read as the reverse complement.
CGATCACACAGTTAACACAGGCTCATCATTTACACCCCCAAGAGATGCTTCAGACATTTAGTCCTGAACCTCCACAGAGGCAGGAGAGGTGCCAGAGACCAGTTCACCTCCTCCATCAGGCGAAGTCTCGTAGTCCACACAACATTTCTGGAGCTTCTCTGGAGCTTCTCAGGAGCTTCACAGCGTTCACTGTTCCTGCTTTAAATCGATGCAGCAGAGACATCTAGTATGCAGTATGAGCCAAAGACTTGGGTTCCTACACTTCCCAGGATGCAACTCCCCTCCTTCCTAATAATAATGATGGTTTTGGCCTGTTGGGGGCAACAGAAACACATAGAGAACAGAAACGTGATGAACCTTTATCTACACGTTAGTTATAGATGTACAATATGTGCCCTCTTTAGTTTTCTTTTAGAGATGTGTTAACTGATTATAAAGGGATAAATTAGGCTGTAATTCATAATTTACTATTTGATGACTAACCAGTAAACTGAGTCACTGCAGTGAAACCAGAACAGTCTGGAGTCCTGTGTGGATGTTGTCTCTGGAGGATGATGTTCTGTGGACGCTCAGACAGGACAGTGTACACATTTTAATTTAAAGAGTATGTTGAACATTAATGTGGCAGCAGGAAAGGTCACACGAGGAAGAATACGACCCGCAACATCCTGGACTCGAGCCCCAGTAACCACGGTTACACGTGCAGATGTATGAGCCAGCTGGTCGACCCAACAGATCAATGCAGAAATAAACAAAAGCTTGAACATGTTGGAGCTGTTATCATCCCAGAGGTGGTCAGAACCAACACTCGGCTGGCTGCTGTTGTTCTCACTCTCAAACACTCGACAGGACGCCAAGTGATTTTCTCTCCCACGTCTCAAAGTCAAAGAATAACAAAGAATAGATGAGCGCAGGAGAAAAATGGAGGCATGTTGATGACGTCCCCTGGCACGAGTCTCCAAACAGAAACCATAATTATCCCAGATCTGAAATTTGAATATTCGCTGAATTAATCGCCCCAGCGCTCTGCCAAATGGAGTTTCCAGTTAGCGATAACATATGTATTAAATGAATGCTGAATGAGAGCTGACATATGGCTAGCATTACTGGGATTGTGTCTTGGAGCTGTTGTGAAGCTTTTCCTCATGTGATGGATGTGAGCTGGCTTCAAGAGCAGTGCGAGCAACGAGTTCATTTAGCTCTGTTAGCTAAATGAGCCAGCCTCCATTAGCCTGTTGTTGGGAGGATTAATGATGGCGAGTGTGAGAATGATGTGTTGTTCTGGAAAGCTCCCACTTTTGGAAACGTTTGGATGTAATTTAAAAAAATCCTCATATTTTTATTGATTTCATAATAAAAGAAGTGAGCTGTAGCCTGATGACAATTTAGTTTCCATTCATCTCAACTGTCAGGTGGAGGCAGAACTCTGAAGCAAGACCGCAGCAAACAAAACCAAAATGATGCTATGACTCTGTTTATATATGATACTATATCTGTCCTCAGGGACCAACATGCACAAGGTTATTCACACAAAGACAGAAAGAAGTTCATGTAGAACATTTGCTGAATTAACAAGAAGGTCCAAATAATGCAGAATGAGTCAGAGACAGAGTTTCACAGAGTTTATAAAGTGTCTCCAACTCAACAACTCACTAAACTGACACATTTGTGAATGGAGTCTGGGGACTTTCTCCACGGGGACAAAGAAGTCGCCTATATTGTTCCTGTTTAGTGTCTTTGTAACATGTGACATGTTTAGATCAATAACATGTTTCTTCTTTCATAAATGGAGTGTAAATGGTGAAATCAGTGTAAACAGTGTGTTCAAACAGCTGATCAGTGTTGGCAGGTAAGACTTTAGCACTTTAGACACAGAAGCAGACAGGCTGGTACAGACATGCTGCCACAAACTGACACTTTTTACAAGGAGACAAACAACTTCAGCTGAAACATTTAATGCTGAATTTACAACAAGGACACAATGAGTCAGAATCTGTCAGAGACACAGTTTCATAATGTTTATAAAGTTTGTTTTAACTCAGCAACTCTTAAAATCACCACATTTGTGAAGGGAGTCTGGTGATGTTACAACTACTTTCATAATCTGCTAAAAGCCTCATGTGGGAAAACTTTCCAGAAGATTTCGGAGCCTTGCTGCAGGGATTTGCTCCCATTCGGCCACAATAGGATTCATGAGGTCCAACACTGAGGTTTGGCGATAACGTCTGGCTCACAGTCAGCGTTCAAACAAAAAGCTTTGTGAACAATGTGAAGGAGAAGATCTGTGCAGGCCAGTCGAGTTCAGCAGTTCAGTCTGCTGTCACAAACATCACAGCGTGTTGATGTGAACTGAGCTGAACTCAGGTCAGTGAGGTGATGAGAGACACTACAGGTGAACCTCCCCTGTTCATTACTTAGATTAAAACTAGTGTGTTTAAAAATGTAAATAATGTGTGTTGATGTCCAGAAGAGAAATCTGAAACAAATACACAAAATACACAATGTGTGTTTTCACAGTGAGCTACAGTTATTTATGTTCAGTTGTTGATATCTGTGTGAACTGAATGATGAAGGTTACAGTCCTGTACGTTTACTATAAGAAATAATCACATTCTTCATGTCTTCACGTGACGTCTGTCTTCCACAGTAACGTCTGCAGCTTCCAGTTGGACCCGGTCTGTCCCGCTGTCATCAGCTCATTTCTCATCTTTAGATGCTAAATGTGGATTTGTGTTAAGGTAAATGCGTCGCACTGATATGCATGTGTTGCAGTGACCAGGAGCCTTGGGTGTGATATAGTATGTGTGCAGGACGACTGCAGGCAGGAGATGTGATGTGCAGACACAAGGCCTTATCTCTGTGTTCACATGGGCTCTGTGAGTCACTGTGCCAGGCAGAGGATGATGGCCGGCGAGTCGCTCCAACCCCCCGACGCTCTCCCACCGCCTCCTTCCTCTGTCCTCATACAGCGAGGGAGCCTTAATGATTCCTCCTGCACATGCACACACACGCAGATACCACTGTGCACACAGGCCTGGTTTATCTGCTGTAGGCTCTTGATGCACACGGCGGCTTAGTTATTTTAGAATAAGAAGGAACTGAAGAAATAAATAAAAGTTCCAGTAGAGAAGTGACAGCCTCTCACCTATTTTTACTCTCAGAGGTGGAGGAAAAACACTCCCGCCTGTGGGCTGGCAAACATTTAGATAAGAAGAATGCTGGCTGAAAACAGAGCTTCATCAGGAGAAGTCTATTTTAATCTGAACCATGATCGTCCTCTAACCCAGCACCTTGTTCTCAGTGCATGTGAGCTGCACACACCAGGTGCTGGTGGACGCTCGCTGGAAACACTGAGTGAGTTAATCACACATTCTGTTTCCAGACGTGTTTGTGGAGACAGAAGTAGATGTTTGCAGCCAAAGCATGATGTTTTCCTGAATGTTAACAACTAAGAAGAGCTGTCTCAACATGACTGAAACATAAAGCAAGAAAACAAAATAAAACGGGCCGATCAGGTGAGTGTGTTGTTCTGGTGCAGCAGTGACGTGTGCGGTCCACAGTCCGGAGTATGTTTGGTGTGTTGGAGCTTTGTTGGGTGAATCTTTTATTTCTGTATTCTGGACGATGTTTTATTGAACTGTCATGACTCGTGTATTTCCTGCGCCTGAAGGCCTCATTTTAAATTAGCCTCGAATGTTCAATGGCAGGAGCCTGAAGCGAGTCCACTCAATATCACATGGCCCAGCGCCTCGTCTTTAATGGATAATGAAAAGTGATGAACGACAGTCGACGCAACACCTGTTCTCTTCTACAGGAAACACCGATCTGAGCTCTGCTGCGAGCTCAAGTCACACTTTCATTCATCGTCCTTCAGGTATCTGAACTGCACTGCAGCCAGCGTTAGTCCAGTAAATCAAAGTGGAAATATATTGGGCAGATACTGGTCTTTAATAAGAAGCGATACGATGTGACTGAAGTCAGGATCTGATTGGGCTTTATGGTTTCCTGCCTCAGTGTGTAAAATGTACAATCAAAGCGGCCTCAGCCGACCTTGAGCTGCTGCTGAAGCACCAGGAGGATTTCATTAGTCTGAATACAGCAGGTGGTTTTTATTATTGAGTGAACAAAGAGATTCTGCACACAGACCACAGTTCAAATATAAGAAAGCAGTGTGGTCCAATGTAAACACTCCAGCTATTGAGAGACAATTATTAACCCTGTATTACACTATATTTATACACCTGCACACATTCATACTGCAGATATGTCTCTTCTTCATATCGACCCCTCGCTGATTATTGTACCTGTGTACACATTTTACACATCTTTCACTTCTAGTTAGATGCTAAACCACAATTCCTTGTCCAGAGGAGGGAAGTAAGTAACCAAGTGCCAATGAGTACATTTACTCTCCTCCAGTACATGTTTCATGTATCTGTATTTACTCTGAGTCTCTGTGTGACTTCTCCTCTCTACACCTGAACTTTCTCCTCCTCACAGCTTCACAACAGCCTCGTTACTTTAGTTTGATGCATCTGAGGTGAATTTCCCAACATCAGCAGACTGATGTGGACCAATCAGACGCAGCGAGACGAGACAAAGACGTAAAAGTCGTAAGAAGCCGTAAACAGACAGAGAGGGAGGCTGGAATGTGGAGAAAAGGCGTGTTAGTGTCTCGTATCTGCAGAGAGTTTCTGATTTTCTCTCATTGTTGCTGCTCGGGACGCTTTACCAACCCAACATGTGTCTATTTGACGTCCTGGGAATGAGACTCAACAATCAACTGTCTCTGTGGTGCGTTCAGGAACAGCTGGGACAAATCCTACTGATTCTACCTTTAACTTTAATAGTCTTTGAATTCTATTAATATGACGTGAGCTTCAGTTAGCTTTGAGCACAAATGTCCTTCAGAGGGAGACTTTTTACTCTGATACTCTGAGTCCATGTCAGAGCCTGAACTCTGTTACTGTACTGGAGGAAACAAGCTGGATCAGAACTTCTACTGTCACCAGAGTCCAAGTATCTGAACTTTACTGGAGGAAACAATGTGCACAAAGACAATAAAGTTGATCTAATCTAGTTTGTGTTAGGTAAGATTCAGTTGGAGAAAAAAAATACCGAATAAACTGGTTCAAGACAAATCTCACAGCCTCCCTGCTGAAAGGTAACAGCAGCCTGTGGGTGTTCACAGACGACCCTCAGTGAAGACAGATTAATGTGTTAGGGAGCTCTGTTGATCTTTCAACGACACAGCGATGGCCTTCTTTTAACCTGGCTCCGTCACCATGGTAACAGCTGCTGCACACCTGACCTGGTCTGGAGGAGGTTCTGCTCACAGTCTCAGATTTAAAGCAGCTGTAAAGAACATCGCCTCCATCGATGTTTGTGTGGAGCGACAGCCTGGGTGAGTCGACCTGCAGGAGTGTAACCGTCTCTCTGTCCATTAAACACGTGTGAGACGGTGATCACTCGAGAGAGCAGCGTGAGCTGCAGAGACAATATACAATCACATCCTCCTTCATCAGGTTCACCTCTGAGCAACAAACAGTGAGGGAAGAAGAAGGACAAGTTTGTGACACACGTTCAGAAACATCATGTAGTTCTTCATCTCACAAAGCAAATGAAGAACAGGAAGCAAACTAAATCCTTCATGTCTTAGTTTCATTTATTAAAATTATGAAACATGTTTTCAGTTTGTGTTTAATTCTTCATTGAATCATAAAGACCACGTCGCTGTTAACGAGGAGCTCTGCTCATCAGCAGCGTTTGTCAGCTGCAGCAGCTTAACGACAGGGTTTCACCTGAGACGTGGCCTCATCAAGGTGCTTTGTGTGGCTCCTCGTCAAGTGTTCGGCACTGACGAGTCAATAAAAGACACAATCTGTACACACACGACCAGTGGACATGAGATCTGAATAAACAAGGTTCTTATGAATCGACCAATAAAGGTGTTGATCATGATGCTATGATGTTATCAATGTTAACCATCTTATAAGGACCAATACGAGTTCTATTATTTATGAACTCATGCTTCTTTTAACATAAAATGTTAGCTGATATGTTGATATAAGGAGTCAATATGATATTAGCATTATTACAATTTGCATGAGAGGAGAGCTGGAGGAGGAACAAGTCACTCTGCTGTATATCTGAATATAATAACATGCAGGAGACTGTTTACTTCATCTGAGGTCACATCTCCCTCGTGCACCATCACTTTTAATAAGATCACCAGTGCAAAACAGCTCTGCGACACCTCAGCGTGCTGCCTATACAATTATGCAATCTGCCTATAGTGGAATCTATTATGATTGTAATCGACTGGAGAAAATAATAAGGGCGTAATCACGGCCTGTAATTTGCTCTGCAAGTTGTTGTGATCCCACTTTAATTTATTTAATCAACAAATGAGACTTGATACGTCTGCGTCTGCCAGCGCTGATTGTTCCGGCGTCCTCTGACACCGCTCTGATGTGAACAACACAAGATGGAGTCTGCAGGCAGGGAGCTGCTCGGTTTGTCTGGAGGGTTTTATGAACATGCAGTGATTTTATCTGAAGCACAGAAGAAGAATCAGAGGATGAGTGCGTATGGAGGAGGCCCGGATGAAGCTGTGATACTCTCCTCATGTTGTGATGTGATGTCAGGCCACTCCTCAGTATCATGGAGGAGTAAAGAGATTATATTTTCTAAATTGACATCAGATGTTGAGGAAATGAGGTTTACCGTACCTTAACGATGTCTTCGTTGGAGGACTTGCACTGCACAAAGGCTGAGACGTCAGTGACGGCTCCGTTCATCTCTATGGAAACCATTTTGACGGGGATGGCCACGGTGCGTCCGGTCAGAATGGCCGTGTTGATAATCTCAGTGTCCTATGGAGAGAAGAATAGATATTCATGAAGCGACGGGAGGCAGACGGAGATGTTCTCTGATATTTCATCAGCATTACTGATGTCCACATTTAAAACCATTAGCACCGGGGCTCCCGCTCTCTCAGGTGCTGCTCTCAGTGGCAGTGGCAGAACTCATTTCACTGAGATGACTTTCATTGGATTTCATCAACTGACATTTTCATTTCAAGTACTCTGTTCATTTGGTGAGCAACTGGAAGTCGCTGAAATGGGGATGAAAAAGAGCGAATGGAAGGAAAGGTAATAATCTTCACCTTAACCATTCGAGGAAACACATGTGGTGTAATGGGTCCTGCAGGTAAATCACAGCATCCAGCTTCAAATTTCAGGCTGCATAAAACACATGACATTTACTGTAGCAGCGTCGCAGCAGACAGGAGCTGATGCAACTGTGTGCTGTTCTAGTTGAGGTGGAGCACTTCAGTGATGGAGGAGACGCTTCTGTCGCAACAGGAGTTTCATTAAGGATGGAAGAAACTTTTAAAAAATTCACAATGACTCCTGAAAGTGCTGCTGTCACCTCCACCTGTCAGAGAGGGGGTCGGCTTCATATTCAAACAGACTGACTTTATAACTTACACTCATCAGCTTATAGAAAACCTGGATAGTAACTGTGTGTCAGACGCTCAGTGGTGGTGACGGTGGAGTCATGTGACCGTGATGTCGTCTGTTCGTAGCCTAACATTAGCTTCTTACTGCTACACAGTTAATTTAGCTTCATCTGTGAAGATTATCTGGATGAACAGAACCTGTACAGCAGACGTTTGTAACCGAGATGATGGATGGAGGTGGAGGATGGAGGTGGAGGATGGAGATGGAGGATGGAGACGGAGGATGGAGGCGGAGGATGGAGACGGAGGATGGAGATGGAGGATGGAGGTGGAGGATGGAGATGGAGGATGGAGACGAGGGATGGAGGTGGAGGATGGAGGTGGAGGATGGAGACGAGGGATGGAGGTGGAGGATGGAGGTGGAGGATGGAGATGGAGGATGGAGACGGAGGATGGAGACGAGGGATGGAGGTGGAGGATGGAGGTGGAGGATGGAGATGGAGGATGGAGGTGGAGGATGGAGACGAGGGATGGAGGTGGAGGATGGAGGTGGAGGATGGAGATGGAGGATGGAGGTGGAGGATGGAGGTGGAGGATGGAGGATGGAGGTGGAGGATGGAGGCGGAGGATGGAGACGAGGGATGGAGGTGGAGGATGGAGGTGGAGGATGGAGGCGGAGGATGGAGACGAGGGATGGAGATGGAGGATGGAGGTGGAGGATGGAGGTGGAGGATGGAGATGGAGGATGGAGGTGGAGGATGGAGACGAGGGATGGAGGTGGAGGATGGAGGTGGAGGATGGAGATGGAGGATGGAGACGAGGGATGGAGGTGGAGGATGGAGATGGAGGATGGAGGTGGAGGATGGAGGTGGAGGATGGAGATGGAGGATGGAGGTGGAGGATGGAGACGAGGGATGGAGGTGGAGGATGGAGGTGGAGGATGGAGACGAGGGATGGAGGTGGAGGATGGAGGTGGAGGATGGAGGATGGAGGCGGAGGATGGAGGTGGAGGATGGAGATGGAGGATGGAGGTGGAGGATGGAGGTGGAGGATGGAGGTGGAGGATGGAGATGGAGGATGGAGGTGGAGGATGGAGACGAGGGATGGAGGTGGAGGATGGAGGTGGAGGATGGAGACGAGGGATGGAGGTGGAGGATGGAGGCGGAGGATGGAGTTGGAGGATGGAGGTGGAGGATGGAGGCGGAGGATGGAGGCGGAGGATGGAGGCGGAGGATGGAGGCGGGAGGCATCTCAAACCGCCTGCTGCCTAAATCTGTGTTTTCTCCTGATTTTTCCATTTTCACATTTCAGTCTCAGCCGTGTTCGCTGGCTGCTCAGACGTTACTCACTGTTATGACTCCAGTCAGGAAGCTGCTATATTTCCTGACGGGAATCATTTTGCCACGAGGGTAGTAGAGAAATATAATCTGTAAAAGTTTGGTTCTAATTGGGCAGAATAAGCACATTCAGAACCTTGTGAAGAATTTCTCAGTGGGTCGTTTTAATGGCTCTCTCTCTAACAGCCCAAACACCAGAGGACAGTTTGGGGTTTGGTAATCCGTTTGCTCCTGGACAGATGACAGATGATATATGAGGATAATACTGAAGGAGGGAAACTATCCACCAGAGAAGAAGCTTCATTTTCTCAGTGCTTTGATTCTGTTTCTACAATCTTCACTTGCTTAGTTACTGAGGTAACATATGTTCCACTGCTGCTGTGTTTAACTACACATCAGGTGTCAGATGCTGATGAATCCTGCAGTCAAACACGATGAAAACAATCCTCGATTTCTGCTGAAGTCGCCTCGGACAACATTGTCATTCCATCTGCTTTGTTATCCGAAGGCAAAGAGCCAATTAAAACACAGTCCAGGTTCTCATTTAAACTGTGAATCCAGTCATTACTTTGCTGTGCACCGTGTAAGCTGCAGAGGGGAACACACTTTCTCATTTGCAGCTCGGGAGGGAGGCCGCGTAAAGTTCCTGAAATCAAAAGTGGTATATTTAAATTTCTGCCTGACACTTTATCTTACATCTTAATAAGCTGCGTGTAGAGCATGAAGTATCAGGCTTTGTTCTATTTTCATGGACTCCCACTCAACTGCAACTTGAAGAAATATTTATTTATAGAGAGGATCTCAGACGCAGACGAGTACTGAGCTTTGGCAAGAGATCGTCTCTGTGCAGCCTGAAGCAGCAGAAAGCTGGAGGCTCCTCAGGTGTCACACTAAACTTCACCTGAGAGAGACGCAAAACCACAGCCGGCAATTAGACAGAAAGAAAAAGAAAGACAATCTGAAACATTCACTTTATCGTATTTCAGCAGGTATGTCGTCTCACAACAAAAATGAGAGAGTGAAAGAACAGAAGAGAAGATGAATCTGTATCAATATGTTTGGTGATCACAGAGATGATTACACAGAAACATTCACAAACAACTGATATTAATTCTTCTTTGATTTCAGCTCTTCCACAGGCTTTTCCAAATGGCTGGAGCAGAAACAATGAAGCTTCTGAGCTTAGAAGATAACTGTAAGTATATCATGATTAAACCATTCAGGGGTAATTAATAACTTCAGTGAATGTTCTCTGATTAGCAGAGAGCTTCAGCATCAAGCTGTCAACTGTTGCAGGCCGGATCAGAGCTCACTGTGAGCAGAGTGACATGTTGATGTGACTCCTGACAAGTTGTAAACGTCCACTGAAGCTCGTGTTCCACTGGAGACTAACCTCCAAATATTCACATCACAATAACTGATGGAAACACTTTTCAGGAAATTAATCTGAAAGTTTGTGCTCTGTTTTGGAAACCACAGGATTCTCATCTGTGTGACTGAGTCAGAAGAATCTGGATCCAATACTGATATTCCCATATATTTAAGGACACCTCCAGATATTTACAGATGTTTTCATTTGGACCAAAGCAGAATATTGCTCACAGGAAGTTTCCACACTGACCACGTGGTTCTGTTTCTGGCTCTGGTGCCTCAATCTAACCAGAGCATGGACACATTTACTTTTAAATGAACAATGTGAGCAGAAAGTGAAAGGGGACCCAGTACAGAGCCTTGGGGAACTCCATCAAGAACATCTACAACAATCAGTGTGAGTTAACGCCGTGTCAGACTGTTAATCAGTTGGCGTTTAAGCTTCAGACTGATCGATACGACGTCTGCACAGCTCCAAATCTTGTGTAGATAATCAACAGAAATCGTTCTCAGCTTCACCACAGCAGTTACAGGATGAATCCCATCGATACTGAAACTGTTTGAACAGCTGGAAGACGAAAGAATCTCATCAGTGAGTGTTTAAAGTTAAATATACACTTTAACATGATGAGGATCCAAACTGTGGGCATTTGTGTTTAATCTAGAGTGGATGAGGCTTCAGAAGCTTCTTTGTCTTCACTACACTATTCAGGGAGCAATAAATGACACAATGTTGATTAAAACGACTGAACATCTGTGTGGGACTCTGAACGATGACTCTGTATGATCAGGGACAGAAAATGAGATTTTAGAGATTTGAGTTGAGAGTTTAATAAGAGCATCAGAAGGTCTGTTCATTGTCTCTGTATGATTATCTGTATCCTGTGAAAACATCAGCCAATCAGAGCGCGTGACGCCGATCACACGGCTCAGAACTGTTTCTGGCTGTTTTCTTGTCAGAATAGAAAATTAATGTATTCTGACTGAACTTCACCATCAAACAAATCTAATTCTGAGTCTTTTATTTGCATATTGCAGTCTGTTCAACAGCGTCCACTGCTTCACCTAACAATGTGTGTCAGCGACTGAAGCAGCTTCTCCTTCAGTTTCATCAAACGATCGTTGAGAAACCTTGAGGACTTTGTGGATCATCGACGGGAGAAATCCTACAGGACAGACGTCGTCTCTGAGCTCTGCTCGCTGTTCTGACATCTGATGTAAACTAAGAACACACTTACATGTGAGCTGCTCTGAGAGCTCGAATTAAACTTGATCATACCTGAAGTCTGCTCGAAACCAGAACCAGAACCAGAACCAGAACCAGTCATCAGTGCACACAGCTTCACTTAGATGCCCCCCTGTTTAATGGTGATACTAACATGAGTAAATGTATTTAACATGTCCTCACTGTCGGGTGATTTGTGATTTGTTCTTGTCGTCACATTAAATGTAATCATCACGTGTCAGTGAGGCAGCTCTGACAGAATTAACTCCACCCTCCTCCACCCTCCTCCTCCACCCTCCTCCTCCACCCTCCTCCTCCACCTGCTGTTGAATAACGTACACGTGTCCAGCTGTGGGTCTGTGAGAGCACCAGTACATACATGTAGCGAGGTGGTGCGTGACTTCGGGCTGCGAGCGCTGTGCGACACCAAACATCATTTCTTATTTAAGGCGTGGCAGCGAGCGGTTAATGGAGTCCTGTGAGTCGTCGCTCCTGTTTGCTGCCTCTCCATCAGAAGACGTCTGGTGATGGAGGTGCCGCTGCCTTCCTGTTAATGTGACTTAAACACTGTAATGAGCCTCAGGGTTGATTTAACTTTACCATCCTGGGATAGTTTCCCCTCTCACATTGTAAATTCTCTGGTAATATCACCCTTCTCTTCCTCCGTCCTCCTCTTATCTGCAGCAGGTCAACTGTGGCTGGCAGACAATCTGTGTTCTGCCAACCATAAAACCCTCCTTCTCCATCCTCTCTCCTCCAGCAGCTCATCTTTCTTCCTCCTCTCCCTCCTTCAGTCACATGTTTCTGCAGCGCTCCAGCCTTTTGTTCACAGCCTGCATGGTGTTTGTGTTTGGAACTCTTCATATCAGCACTTTCTCAAAGTGCTGATTTGTTCCACAAGCTGTCAGTGGGCGTATCACCAGCTGGAAACGGCTGCTAACCTTAAAATGACAGATATTCTACAGAAGGAGAAGTCAGAGGTCCGACTCTTCACTGTGAGACTCATCTTCCTTCATTTCTTCTTCTGACCTGACTCTAGTGGAGGAGCTGCAGGTCCTCAGAGACAGAAAGCCCTTCAGACATGCTGGTTGTGATGGAAGCTGCATACAGAGGCCTCGTGCTTTGTGTTCATTACAGACGTTGTGATGTCGGAGTGAAGGCTGAGAGATAAGCAGCTGCTGCAGCGCTCCAAACTTCCACAGCCGCAGCATTTGTTACTGTTCCTCCATTTAACGATCATTAATCACAGTCTGAGATTATTCACTTCACTTCACACAGCCTGGAGGGCTTGTTGGAAGGGGCAGGAGAGGTGAAACTCGAGCGCTTCACAACAACAACTGCATCCACAGAAAGCACAGAAGCACCACTGTGACAGACAAACAGCATGAAGACCAGAACCAGTCAGCCCGGTGCCGGTGTCACGCCGTGTTTGTTCTGACAAAAACCAGCATATTCAACAAGATACCGGAGCATCGGCAGATATTTTAGCCGTGTATGTAGCAACAGAACAGCATGTTTTTAACCAGACACCTGAACATCTACGCTCCTGTTTGTGGTGACAAACTGGATGTATTTAAGGTGATGACGGGACGTTTCCCAGCCATGTTTAACGGACAGAACCAGGTATTTTAAGATGAATCACAGTGTTTTCTGAACTGTAGCCAACAGGATCAGGACTGTGAGGACATGGAACTAGAAACTAAACACACAGACATGTAAAGTTGAAACATGTCTGTGGTTAAACGTCCCTGCCAGCATTTATTCTGGTGATCGTGTCGATCCAGCAGATCAAGCTCATCTTAAAGAAGATCAGTGCATCAGTTTGACACAACTCAGTGTAATTAAAATCAAAGTGAGTTCTACAGTTTGACCTGATCTGAGGATGATCACTGAAGTCATTTACCTTCATGACAACAGCAGACAGCCTCTCATTAAACCTTCACCCACCTGCCACCATGATGAAGTCACTCTGTGGTGTTTGCTCTAATCGGACGCCTGTTTCACTTCATCACTCATGTGTTCAGAGTGATACCTTTGTTTAACTGTGTCTCTTCTCCTGGAGGGGGAACGTCATGATATTATTTACAGTCTAATTAGTCTGTGCAGCTGAAGTGATGGATGAAAGCTCGTCGTTCAGAGCGCCCACAGACGACCGACCTGCAGGACTGCAATCACAAATGTTTTCACGGTCAGTCTGAATCTCCAGCGTCTCGTTCACCGTGCGTCTCCTGACAGGCAGACTGAGCTGAAGTGAACTGTGATATTTATATCATCGAACATTGTCACAGATGAAAGTTCACAGACTAACTGGAAGGACTCTGAGGATTATCATGGTGTGAAAACTTTGTGAACTGATCAAGTCTTCTTTTATTGTGACAGGAGAGAAGTCCAGACGACTTCCTGTCAATGAAAATATTGAAGTTGTTGACAGTAAGAACCTTTTTTACTACTCAGTTCAGTCTCAACATCGTGTGCTGAGTTAAAATCAAACAGCAACATGACTTCAACATAAATCTGCCTGATTACCAGAGTGCAGACGGGTCGGGCAGCGCCAGGAGCAGCACCGACAGTTCGGCCCGTCTCGCTTCAGAATGTACATTTTACAAGAGAATTTTGCAACGCAGGTGAACACATCTGGCTACAAGATGCATGGAATCACAGATTTCACGGGGACCAGAGGACCAGAGTGAGCCGTCTGTCGGAGCAGATGTGCCGACGCTGAGTCGGACCTGCAGCTCCAGTTTGTTTCACGGAGCTTCAGGTGAACAACAGCTGCTGTCGTGCAAACACACAACACCTGATCCAGAGTTATTATTCAGGGCGGGCAGATCTCCGTTAAACCACAGAGAGATTCATATTGTTGGTAATATTCATGGCCTCACAGCTGCAGCGATGACCTTTGACCACAGTAAACGCCTTCAGCCACATCTACACAACATCTACACAACATCTACACACCTCCTGCATCCCGTCTGCTCTGAGATCCTCGTGCACAGTACAGTTTAATGAGCACTCATCATGGAGGTTTTGACATTTTCACTCCAACAAGTGAGTGAAGTGCAACCACGAGACAGGAAGCAAGACGGGAGAGGCCGAGCCGGGAACTCGCGTCTGACTCATCTGCCTTTGTTCCCGTAATCTGTTTACTTCCCAGCTAATTGCCACCTTTCACGAGGCCAGCTGACGAGCCCCGATTAAAAGAGTAATAGACACTTGAGTGTTTTGGGATTGGTCGACTTTCTTAACACTCAGTCAGTGAAGGTGTTGATTAGATTTAACGGTAACGACGATCCGTCTGTATCTCGTCTGTAAATGATCTCTGATTACAACTTAAAGCTGACAAACACTTTGCTTTATCTTTCCTCAAGAGCTGTAATGATTTATTGATCGACAAGTATTTTAATAATAATCACTCGCAGTGATTTTTCAAGTAAAGTGAGTCTCCAGCCTGCTGCCAGCTCGTTACTGGGGGTGTTTTCTAGTCTCAGTAAGCTGGAGGTTGTTTCTCCTCACACTGTGTTCAGCAGCATCACTTCAGCTCCTCTCTGGATCAATACGGGAGCATCTTATCTGTTCACCAGGTTAATATGAGCTCAGAGCTGCTGACGGCCTCCACAGCAACATGTGTCATCATACATCCTGACAGCTCATTGATCGTCTGTCTCACAATCTCAAAGCTAACTGCTAAAACAGAAACAGAGAATTCCATTTAAACCTGGTTTACTGACAAAGACTAAAGAGCTCAGCCGGTCAGATAGTTCTAAGAGTTTCATTTTATTCAAAATGTATTCATTTATCTTAAATAATTCAAAATATGTAATAAAGCTGAGTCCTCTCACCATAGCCAGAGGGATGATGGCCTGGATGTCCCGCTGCACCACCGTCAGCTCCGTCACAACCTTCTCTGAGTCCGGAGGCGGGTTCTGACCCTTGTAGTCGATGTTCCAGTTGATCCGTCTGGTGACCGACAGGCTGGTGAAGTTCTCCATCTCAAAATCCAACTGCATCACCTCCACATTACCCAAGACATCCCTGGAAAACACACAGAACAGGGTCAGGATTAAATGTCTGTTACAGCAGCTGTGAGCCTCAACAGCACCAGACTCCCTTTAAAAATGTAGTGATTTTAAGAGCTGTTGAGTTAAAACAAACTTCATATCATTGTGAAACTCTGTCTCTGACAGATTCTGAATCCTTGTCTCCTTCTTGTAAATTCAGCAAATGTTCTACAAGACATCCTTTCTGTCTTTGTGTAGAAACATGGAGTGTGTTTGTCTCAGTGATGGACAGGTTTGTTTCATATAGAACATGAGATCTGATCACAGGTTCAGGTGAGAACTGACAGACTGAGATCTGACTGTGATCACTCAGGACGAGGTCTGAACCTTTGAGTTGAAGACGTGATGACTTCATTCCATCACTGCAGCCAGGAGCAGAAACGCTCCAGAAGATGAAGATGTATTCTAGTGTTTTATTTTACATCCGCACATCTAAAAGACTTCCTGTGAAATAAAAGTGAGGATGTAATTATACGAATCCATTTGGTCATTCAGAAATAACGTCCTAGCTTTATTATCAGAATGGACTTTGAAATAAGTGATTGATCATTCAGAATCAATATCCGAGTCAGAATAGATTTCAGAATAAAAGCCTGAGTCCACTGGAGTGTAACCAGTGAGGTGGTGAGGCTCTCAGCAGACATCACTCTGACTGATGAAGAGGCCTCGCTGTAACATTTCATCCCGTCTGATTGGTTGATCAGTCAGAGACGGTAAAGGTCACGCTGAGATGTGGACGCCTCGGAGCTTCACCACCGGACGGCTGACTGAAATGTTCGCGGGTTCCCTCACAGAGCTGTGGACGGATGGAAGCACGACGATGGTGTTGGTGTTGTGATGCGACGGCGGCTGTAAAGAGACAATCCTCCGACGCTGTGAGCTTCATGTTGATCAGCCTGTTGGTGTGCTGAGCGCTTTGAGTTCACACCTCTCCTGATGAAATAAAGTCAAGGTGAAGGAGCTGATACAATATGAATGACTCTCTCCTGCTGCTGTTTAATCCTCTCCAGCCATAATCCTTTTATAAACTACTTTTCTGGCCACAAACCCTGAATACTAAATGTTCTGCTGTGAAACTCAAAGGCTTCAATCTGACTAACGATGCAGCGATGCAGCAGCTGCTCTGACTCTTCGCCACAATGCTCCTGCTCGCTTTAACTGCTCAACAGGATTTTCTCCACCGTGTCACCAACCCGATAAATTCACATATGACAGCAGAACAGGTGAGTAGATATCAAACATGACTCCTCTCAGTGAGAACAGCCTGCACTGTTCTGTGGCTGCCAGCTCACAATCATCAGCTGGTCATTTCATTTCTATTTGTTTCATGTTATGTTATTTTATTGTTCATGTACATCCTGCTTATAGAGCGTTAATCAGGGCTGGTTTCTATGGCTGCGTCAGACAGAACACAGATATTCTCACTTTATGTTGAGTTTTATTATTTGATGGTTTTACTGTTTATTTAATATTTATTTTTTGTTTTTCCTTGCTGGTCGTAATTATTGACCAACTTTAATTAATTTATGTTTTACATTATAATCAGTTCTTATGTTCATATCATATTGTTATCTTTCCACTTGTATTATGAGTTATTATTCATCTTTTACCACTGCTTTAATCCACTGTGGTGCTCTGATGGATAAGTAAAGCAGCGTGTTCGTATGTAAAGTATAAATGAGGTGCTGTGAAGGTAGAACGAACCACAACATCATGAATGAATCAACGTTCCAGCAGCAGCGAGGCGCCTGAATATTAAAGTTACAGTGAAGCATCTCAAAGCTCTTAGTGAAGGTGAGGATTGGAGAAGTATTGATTTATTAAATAGTTAACAGAGCTTCGTCTTTCCATAACCGCAACTAAGTGTTTCATAAAGCCGACAACATGCCGGCTCAGTGTGATGAGAAGAGGATTCATGTTGGCTCCACAACAGTATCAATACATATAATAAAGTCTCTGATGGTGTCCCTGCTCTGACACACACTGATCATACACACTGATCATACACACTGATCATACACACTGATCATACACTCATCATACACACTGATCATACACACTCATCACACACACTCATCATACACACTGATCACACACACTGATCACACATGGAATGAAGAGAGTCAATAAACAATCACTGCTCTTTAATCCAGGCGTCCTGCTGCAGCTCTCTTCTTCTTCTTCTTCTTCTTCTTCTTCTTCTTCTTCTTCTTCTTCTTCTTCTTCTTCTTCTTCTTCTTCTTCTTCTTCTTCTTCTTCTTCTTCTTCTTCTTCTTCTTCTTCTTCTTCTTCTTCTTCCTCCTGCAGGTCTGTGTGAGGAGCTCCTGTGAGGAGATTACAGATTTGGTTCTGACTAATTTTCACAGAACTGTAATTGCAGCAGCTGCAGATTTGCTCCTCAGTCAATATGTTTTGGTCGGTGACCTGATTGTCCTGATGGCCGTGTGTGTGTGAGCGTCCTCTGTCCTGCTGCAGGAGACTTCAGTCTCACTGTGTGATGGAGACATGATGGCTGCCCTGCTGTAATCCTCAGGTTCAACAAGTCCAACATGAAACTGTCTCAATGGTGGTGAAGGGGCAAATTAAATCTCTGTCCGCCCGTGATGTTCACACCTTCACCTTCAGCTGAGAGAGACTGTCGCCGCCTGTCTTTCACAGAAGCAGAGACCCGTCCCAGCGTTCAGTCTGAGAGCCTTTTAATGAAAGCCGGATCAAACTATCTACTGGAGCCGCCGCCCACAAAAGGCTCCTATCAGGAACGGCGTGATGAGATCTGGACCCATTTGTCTGGACGTCACTCAGTGGAAACAAACAGCTTCTGTGTGACACGGTGAGGCACAGAGGAGTATGATGTGACCACAGGACTCCTCAGGCTTTGTTGGCATGAAGAGAAGATTCAACAACGTTGATTAAAAAGACGTTTCTCCTTCATTCAGTGAACTCCAGCTGCTGTTCTGACATGAGACCTGCTTCCAGACAAGATTGTTGGTCTGAAGAAGAGGCCAGGTGACATCTGATCAGGTGGTCACTCAGGATGGAGGGTGATGTCAGCTGGGACCCGACTGATCAGGGCCTCAGATCAGAGCTGTTCACTCAGGGCTCCACGCTGAGACTACAGGGGGACTTTTTCATCACAAACCTGTATGTGTTAAGTTAAAGTCACTTGAGTCCAGCTCCTAAGGTAGCTGAGAGAACAGTGAAGGAAACAGAGGGAAATGTTTGAAATCTTCCATGTGAGGATTCACGACACCTTTCAGCTCCGACAGCACAAACTGTGGACTCAGGTTTTAATGTTGGACCAACAGCATTCAGCACAGAGGCAGTTTATAAAGAGGTGGGCGGTGAAAAGTTAAATGAGTGATTTGATGGCAGAAGAGAAAAGGAGTGAAGTAAACAGAGTCCGGCCTTTGTTTCCTTCAGCTTAATGATGCAGCGTCTGCAGAGCACAGTGTGTAGTTTAAAGTGGCGGCTGGAGGCGTTCTGAGAACTCGGGGGGATTCGCTCTTTGATCACAGGCCCGTTTGAACTGATTAACACGGAGAGTTCATCCCATCAAAGTACTGCAGGGCCCAGTTAGACCAGCACCAGGACACGGAGGGCTCACAACGGCCTCACTTAAGTCTACACTACAGAGCCCTCACTACAAACTCTACAGTACTGAGTATCACAGCACAAACGTTACGTAGGTTCAACTTCATGTCTTTTACCTTCACACCTCTGACTGTAAACAACAACAGAAACAAACGCAGACAAACCTTCTGCTGGGAGGAGACTGCTGTTACGCTGTGATGTCACAGTGTTTCTGTCTGTATCAATACGCTATTCAACAACCTGCATCATCCCAAAGATGGCCTGGGATAACAACACCTCAGTCATCAAGTCCTGTGGACAGAACTGAACACAGAATCAGAACCGGCAGCATGTTCCCAGTCTTCTGATGGAGACTTAACACAGACCACAGCTCAGTTCTGTGTCACTGATGCTGCTTATAGTCTGAAGTTCTACATGTGACCTCCATCAGTAGGCTGTTCTGGGCTCCAGCCTCCACCCAGCGCCGCGCCTGCCTGCTGCATCCTGTCTGAACGCAGGTGGAGGTCTGTGTGTCTCCTCTCACTCTCAGGAAGGAAGCAAACCAGCATCTTTTCCTTTAAAGTGACCAACAAACAAACATGGTTGAAAAAGCATTCAGACCCACGAGAACTGTTTTAACGGAGCCATTGTGCCGCCTGCCGCTCTGCACACAGAGACGTTTCTACCTTCCGATGTGAAAATGCAGATTGTGTATAATAAAGCACTTCAGTGTAGAAACACTTTGAGTAAACAGCCTTCAGAGAAACGTCTATTGTGCTAAAAAACATTTTCTCTTTCATGCCGCTTCAGAATGGAAACATCAGTGATGATGGAGCAGCTTTGAACACAGGTTCTGTCAGTCTGGTCCGTCAGAACCAGGACTGGAAGTGAATCTTAACACTGAATATATTCAGAGCAAAAAATCCTCTTATTAAAAGATTATTAAATAATTTGTGCGACTGCGGTAATGTTCTGAAAAACATTTTTCACTTTACAGCCATTGACTGCGATCAATAATGCATCAGGTCCTGTGGCGTCATCAGCGAGCTGCTGCGAGGCGGTCCAAACGGACCGACACGGACTGAAGTGTGATGAAGAGGAAGTCAGACAAAGGAAGAGAAGAACACAGCGAGCAGAGCGATGAAGAGATCAGCGGCTCGGCCCGGAGGGAAAACACTGTCACCACATTTCCTCCGTTTCAGGTAATTCTGAGTAAACAGAACCAGATGTTCAAACAGAACCAGCACTCGCATGATTTCACCAATGAGATGCAAAGTAGAGCTGCTGGCTTTATGTTTGTCTTTATACGTGTGTGTGTGTGTGTGTGTGTGTTGAGCAGTAACTGGTTTGCTGCACAAAAAGACGAGTGAATGAGAACAATTATTGAACTTAGAAAACATATTAGAAGTCTCCTTATGACTGCGTTGGATTGAGTAATTAGAGGAGAGTCGTCGGGAGGATTTGTGTGTTTTTGGGCTCATTACTGTAAAGTGTTGCTGCTGTATAATCACCCACTCACACAAGAGAGGAAACATTGTGGACCCACTCTGTTTAAAGCAGAGAGGAATAAAAAGAAAGCTGGAGATAGTTTGTTAACAGAACCCGTCCTCAGAACTCAGATTCAAAAGCGGTAAAAAGATTTTATTTGTGGGTTTATTCACCTCGCTGTGACCTCCATGAGTCTGGTCCTGTTTCTGCAACTAAACTGTCACAAATGTATTTCTGGAACATTCAAGTCTGAAATACATGCAAATCACTATTTTCTGCCAAAGTTAATAAGTCATTTAAAGCATATGAAAACATAATATTGCATTTGCATGATAATCAAGCAGACACTCTCAACCCCTGCCTGGTTTGGGCTGAAGGCTCGGGAACAGACAGATATCACACACGAAACAATCATTTGTTCTGTCGCTGCTCACAGACAACAACATGATACTGACACAACAGGTGACGTGTGGTCCAGTCGCCTCAGTACAAAGTTGGTACTTCATGTGTCATAGTGCGATATTAACATTAGTGTCACATGGTGTTCATGTTACATGTCACTGTGGGGAGGTGGAGGTGTTGCAGACGGGTCAGAACCTGCTGATCCAGACGTTATCTCAACATCTGTCAGCCTGAAACCACCAACACAACATGTTGTCGGTCCCTGTCGTCTAAATGAATGGATGAACGGACTGATTTCTTCTCTCACACGTATAGTTTAAAAGAAACAACAAACATAAACCAACCAGATATTGTTGTAATTCAGTGAGTGTGTTGAAGTCGGGAGTATAAACCTCCTTCACACTTTTCAGCATTTTACTGGTAAAGTTCCCACAACAACAGATCGAGCTGTTGTCAGGAGCATGAAGTGGAGCCCATCAGACATCACGAATGACTCCGATGTTATTTTGTTGGGTTTTTATTTCTGCCGGGCTTCTATCTGAGACACAAAAAGACTCCGTGACGACTCCCAAACAGCCTGGAACACACATACTGTGACCGGCCTCACATCCGGCCCACAGGACGTCTCAGGAGCTGTGAGAGCTTTTCTTTAACACATTTCATGCTTGTGTTCGATCTCTTCAACGGGATGAAGCATCACAACGCGAATCCTTCCGTGACTCCACTCTTTGGACCTTCATTGTTTGCCTGTTTGGCTTCAAGTGATCGCAGAATTTACTGGATTTCTGACAAAATGCAGCGTGGCACATTTTTCCTCCATCCATGCTTGACCTCCTGCTGGACGCCTCTCACATGGTGACAGGGCAGCAAAGATTACACGACAGGGGTCACTAAATATAGAAAGAAGGGCTGCGAAGAGGTAAACAATGGAGGAGGGGTCACCCGCTGTCCTCCTCTGTCCTCCTCTCCCTCCTCCTCTCCTCCTCCTCCTCTGTCCTCCTCTCCTCCTCCTCCTCTCCTCCTCTCCTTCCTCCTCCTCTCTGTCCTCCTCTGTCCTCCTCTGTCCTCCTCTCCTTCCTCCTCCTCTCTGTCCTCCTCTCCTCCTCCTCTCTGTCCTCCTCTGTCCTCCTCTCCTCCTCCTCTCCTTCCTTTCCTTCCTCCTCCTCTGTCCTCCTCTCCTCCTCCTCCTCTCCTTCCTCCTCCTCTCTGTCCTCCTCTCCTTCCTTTCCTTCCTCCTCCTCTGTCCTCCTCTGTCCTCCTCTCCTTCCTCCTCCTCTCTGTCCTCCTCTCCTCCTCCTCTCTGTCCTCCTCTGTCCTCCTCTCCTCCTCCTCTCCTTCCTTTCCTTCCTCCTCCTCTGTCCTCCTCCTCTCCTCCCCCTCTCCTCCTCTCCTCCTCCTCCTCTGTCCTCCTCTGTCCTCCTCTCCTCCTCCTCTCCTCCGCCTCCTCTGTCCTCCTCTCCTCCTCTCCGTCCTCCTCTTCTCTGTTCTCCTCCGTCCTCCTCCTCTCCTCTCCTCTCCTCCTCTCCTCCTCCTCCCCTTCCTCCTCCTCTCTGTCCTCCTCTGTCCTCCTCTCCTCCTCCTCTCTGTCCTCCTCTCCTTCCTTTCCTTCCTCCTCCTCTGTCCTCCTCTCCTCCTCCTCCTCTCCTTCCTCCTCTGTCCTCCTCTCCTCCTCCTCCTCTCTGTCCTCCTCTCCTTCCTTTCCTTCCTCCTCCTCTGTCCTCCTCTGTCCTCCTCTCCTCCCCCTCTCCTCCTCTCCTCCTCCTCCTCTGTCCTCCTCTCTTCCTCCTCACCTCCTCCTCTCCTCTGTCCTCCTCTGTCCTCCTCTCCTCCTCCTCTCCTCCTCTCTTCCTCCTCTGTCCTCCTCTGTCCTCCTCTCTTCCTCCTCTGTCCTCCTCTCCTCCTCCTCTCCTCCTCCGCCTCGGGCCGCCTCTCTGCCTCCGCTGTGCTCCTCTCCTCCTCCTCCTGTGTCCTCCTCTCGTCCTCCCCACCTCCTCCTACCCTCGGTCCTCCTCTGTCCTCCTCTCTTCCTCCTCACCTCCTCCTCTCCTCCTCCTCCTCTGTCCTCCCCCTCTCCTCCTCTCCTCCTCCTCCTCCTCCTCCGCTGTCCTCCTCTCTTCCT